>NC_045454.1:10322491-10348087 GCF_002776525.5 Piliocolobus tephrosceles | reverse complement strand
ACCACACACACACCACACGCACACCACACACACAACCACACACACACATACACACACATACACACCACACACACACACCACACACACACACCACACACACACACACGGCTGAAACACCATGCTTAAGAACATTTCTCCCCTGTGTTTTACTTTTTGAGCCTTAGCCCTGGGATTTGAGAATAACAGCTACTCCTGAGAGTACTTCCCTAGCACATCCTGGGAGCTCAGGTCGTGCACTTCACCCGTATTAATTCGTTTGAATCCTCCTGATAGTCCCTTGAAGGTGAGACGGTTACTATCAGAAGTGGAAACTGAGACACAGTGAGGTGAAGTAACTCGAGGATTCCTCCAGAAAAGTGTAAAATATGCTCATTTCATCTAGCAATTATAAAGTAACACTCTCACACACAGTTACTCCTTTTTTTAACAGCTTTATTGAGATATAATTCACATACCATACAGTTCACCCATGTAAATCGTTCACCACAGTTTATAGTGTGTTTGCAGAGTTATAGCCATCACCATAATCTATTATAGAACATTTTCATCACCTCAGAAAGAAACCCTGCATCCCTTAGCCATCATCCCCACTCCTTCTCCCCCTCCCAGCCTCCAGCAACCACAAATCTACTTTCTAGCTCTGTGAATTTGCCTATTTTGGACATTTCGTGGAAACACACTCTTACACGACATGGCCTTTTGTGCCTGGCTTCTTTCACTCAGCATGATGTTGTCAGGGTCCATCCATGCATGTATCAGTGTCTCATCCCTTTTCCTGACTCAGTAATATTCCATTGTATGGATAGCCCACATTTTGTTTATCCGTTCAGTTGGTGGACATTGGAGGGTTTTTTTTTTCAATTTGCACTGTTCTGAATGATGCCGTATGAATATTTGTGTGCAGGCTTTTGTGTGGACACATGTTTCCATTTCTCCTGGTGTCTGTGTGGCTGTGGAATTGCTGGGTCACAGGGTAACTGCATGTTAACCTGCTGAGACCAGCCAGACTCTTCTACTGCAGCGGCACCCTGGTGTATCGCCCAGCAATGCAGGAGGGCTCTGATTTCTCTATCATTTTGATGATTCATCCATTCTCCTGTTGATAGGATCTGGGTTGTTTCAGTTCAGGGATGCTGTGAACATTTTAGAATGTGTTTTGTGGTCCACCTCTGCCCCGTTTTTTCATCAAGTTGGGATTCCTTAGAGAGTAGCACCTGTTAGGTAACAGGTAAAAATGATCTGTGGGCTCCTCTGTCTCCTTGGCACGTGTGTGTGGCCCATGTTGCATGTTCAGGAATCCTCCTTCCTGGGTGAGGATTGGAAGCCACCATCACCTGTCTCTGTTGCTGGTTTTAGTCTTTAACCCTTGCTCTCTGGACTTGAGAAACATGCTTTTCCACGGTGCCTGTGACCCAGATGTCCACATCGTTAGTGAAGACCCTGCCACGTCCTCATCCACACTGCGTGGGGAGCCTGTCCACCATGAGGGGTGTCCTGTTGGGCTTCAGTGTCTAGATATGGAGACCGAAGTTCACAGGGGGCGGTGTCACCCCCTGGGGGGCATTTGGCATATTTGCCCTGGCATTTGGGGTTGTTTATTGGGGGTAGGGGTGCTCCTGGCATTTCCTGGGCAGGAACCACTGGTGTAGATCGACTGGATTAACTTGCTCCTGGATTGGTGTGCGGGATGGGGGGAGGGTGCGTCAGTTCTTGTGGAGCGTCTCCCTTCTCTCTGTCTCCCTGTTTTCCTGTTCCCGTCTCCCCGTCCCTCTCTCTGTCTCTGAACTGCTCGTTCCCTCCCTGCCTTCTGTGCTGATGCCCAATTTAACTGCCCACCCCCATAGATTGGGCGTCTCTGAGCCCGCAGTGGCTGTTGGGGCTGCATCCCGCCCCTGTGCCCTTTCACCTCCTCTGCTGCCTCCAGCTGGCCCATCCCTGTGGTTTCTGGTTGGCCTGTGGATGTGTCCCCGTCAGGCCTAGGTTAGGCGCCGACAGCATTACCTGTGGCCACTGAGAATCATCCTCCTTCAGGAGTCCCTGTCAGTCAGTATTTACACAAAGCGAACAAAAAGAAACCTGGAGCTCACAGCTCCTGGGGGAGCCTGGCAGGAGCTAAGATAAGTCCCATTTATGGCCTGTCAGATAGCGATCAGTGCCTGCAGGAAAGCAAGCAGGAGATGGACTGGGCGAGGGTTTTTGGTCATGGTTGGGAGCGGTGACTCACGCCTATAATCCCAGCACTTTGGGAGGCTGAGGTGGGGGCGGGGGCGGGGGCGGGGCAGGGATCACCTGAGGTCAGGAGTTCTTTTTTTTTTTTTTTTTGGAGACAGAGTCTTGCTCTGCTCTGCCGCCCAGACTGGAGTGTAGTGGGGTGATCTTGGCTCACTGCAGCCTCTGCCTCCTGAGTTCAAGTGAGCCCTGGGCTCTCCTCCCTCAGCCCCCTGAGTAGCTGGGACTACAGGCGTGCGCCACCATGCCAGGCTAATTTTTTTTTTTTTTTTGAGATGGAGTCTCACTCTGTTGCCCAGGCTGGAGTGCAGTGGTGCGAACTCGGCTCACTGCAAGCTCCGCCTCCCAGGTTCACGCCATTCTCTTGCTTCAGCCTCCCAAGTAGCTGGGACTACAGGTGCCTGCCACCGCCGGCTAATTTTTTGTATTTTTAGTAGAGGCGGGGTTTCACTGCGTTGGCCAGGCTGGTCTCGAACTCCTGACCTCAAGTGATCCATCTGCCTTGGCCTCCCAAAGTGCTCTGATTACAGGCATGAGCCACTGTGCCTGGCCTGTACATTATTAATATTATTGTTAATATTTTCATTTATTTGTGAGCACTGTTATATGCCCTCTGTATCTTTTGTGAGGATTAATTTAGTTAAAAGTTGATCTCATAATATATAAGTCAGCATAATCAGAAATTCAAACAGGAACGTATTGACAAGCAAAGGAATGTTACTGTCTCTGCCTGGAAGATCTTGTGTCCTTCCTGGAGAAACCTCACTTCCCCACTCACCTGCCACTTTCTGCTCAGTGTCAATGTATTGATTACCTGTCCAACAGAATCTATTTTATCTCTGAGGTTAGGGAATTAGTAGAACTTGATATCCTACTAGTGGAATAAAACAGAGTCCAGGAGGAGAACCAGGCACATGAAGACATGGTATGAGGTCGATATGGCCAATGGTCAGATTTGTGGGGAAACGAGGGACTCATAATAAACAGAGGTAGGGATCAAAAGTAAAAAGGTCATCCACAGGTGGAAGGAGATGAAATCAGATCTCTACCTTACACTGCAAAGCAAACCCCAAGATTTTTGAGTACTCAAAGTCAAATATAACCTTGGAAGCTGCTTAGGCTTTGGGGTAGGGACAGATTCTGAAGTGAGATTTAGGTTAGTGTAAAAAGTAATCAGACTTTTTGCCATTAAGTGCAAAAGTAATTGCAGTTTTTGCTATTACTTTTTTTTTGAGACAGAGTCTCTGTCGCCCAAACTGGAGTACAGTGGCACAATCTCAGCTCACTGCCACCTCCACCTCCGGAGCTCAAACGATTCTCCTGCCTCAGCTTCCCGAGTAGCTGGGATTACAGGTGCATGCCACCATGCCTGAATAATTTTTTTTTTTTAAGGTCTTGCTCTGTCACCTAGGCTGGAGTGCAGCGGTGCAATCTCAGCTCACTGCAACACTCCGCCAGCCGGGTTCGAATGATTTTCCTGCCTCAGCCTTTCAAGTAGCTGGGATTACAGCTACCAGCCACCACGCCTGGCTAGTTTTTTGTATTTTTCGTAGAGGCGGGGTTTCACTATGTTGGCCAGGCTGGTCTCAAACTCCTGACCTCGTGATCTTCCCGCCTCAGCCTCCCAAATTACAGGGCTGAGCCACAGCACCTGACCAATTTTTGTATTCTTAGTAGAGACAGGATTTCACCATGTTGACCAGGCTGGTCTCGAACTCCTGACCTCAAGTGATCCACCCACCTTGGCCTCCCAAAGTGCTGGGATTAGAGGCGTGAGCCACCGTGCCCGGCCGGTTTTTGCCATTACTTTTAATGGCAAAAGGCGCAATTATTTTTGCACCAACCTAATATAAGAGGTGTTGCTCTTAGAGGGAGGTGTGGAGGTCTTGCCTGTGGCTGCCACTTCAGTATTTCTCTCCTTCTCTGAGGCTCTGGGCAGCCCTCCCTGCTGTGCCCTGGGTTGGGGTTGGGGTCGTCTCCTCTCTTAATAAGGTGATCAGTAGCTTTGGGACCAGTAGAATGCATTAGAGGGGAATGGGCTTCCCTGAAGAGGGCAGTAGATGAGAGGAAGGAGCATGTATGAGGGCTTGTGTGCACCACACATCCTGACACCATCCGTCTGACCCGCACAGTCTGACACCATCTGCCTGGCCCACCCATCTTGACACCATCCGCCTGGCCCGCCCAGCCTTCTCAAATGCTGGAGGGCTCTCTGCTCTGCTGTTCCCCTACACCTCTTGGCCAATCCATCTGCAAACCCTCTTGCTCTGCTGTTATGTCCAGAATTTGACTGTGCCTCATCCCTTCTCCTGTCACCATGTCTCCTGCCTGGACCATTACCGTCGCCTCCTCTCTGTGCTTCCATCATCACCTTCTGCAGTCTGTTCTCCACTCCGCAGCCAGAAGGAACCTGTGAACACCCAAGTCAGGTCATGTCCCTGTCCTGTCTGGAGCCCTCCCGCGGCCCGGGGCTCACCTGGAATAAAAGCTGAAGTCCTCGCCCTCGTTGTGTGACCTCGCGTCTCCCGTGTGTCTACTCATGCTCATGCCCTTGTCGCTGCTCGTGGCCCCTGAGGCACCCATGTGATTCTGCCTCAGGACCATTGCATGTCCTCCTCCTCCTTCCTGGAGCCCCCTCTCCTGGGGTGGCCACATTGCTGCTCCCCTTACCTCCTGCACATCCTGCATGTACCCCAGCCCTCCCCAGCCCATTCTTGGCGTCCTTGCCTTCATCTTCTCTTTGGGATGCTGTCTCTAGGTTCGGGATCTGACTCCTGCCAGTAGAACGTGAGCTCCTCGAGAGCAGGGATGACTTCCTCACTCCCAGCACCATCAGGAGAGCGTTTGGCTTCTCTTTGTGGGGCAGTAGGGATCAGTAGGGAGCGCTAAGAAGGGGAACAGCACGACCTCAAATAAAATAGGTCGCTCTGGCCGCCAAGTGGGGAACGGAGTTTAGAAGCGGGAGGCCAGTTAGAAGTCCCTGCTGCCCTCCAGGCAGCGAGCACGAGAGGGTTGGGCAGACGATGCTCATTCCAGGACCTAGAGAAGGGTGGGCTGGAGTTATATAAGAGACAGGAGGAATGGTGGCATCTTGGAGCCAACCAGCGTTGGCTGATTCCCACAGACGGCCCCACTCCTGGCTCTGATGCGGCTGCAAACCCACAGCTTGCCCGGGACCTGCTTTAGGACAGGAACGTTTGAACCGCACCAGGTCAGCATCTGAAGGTGTTTGCTCTAAGACCCAGGCCTGTGACTCTGCCAGCCCAAACCCCTGCCAGGTCCCGGGCAGATGTCGGCCTGCTGTCACTTCTCTGGACTCTAAGGCTTTTCTGCCTGTGTGGCATGTGAGAAAAATGGGGGAGTGATTAGGAAGGCTCATGCAGAATCCAGGTAAAAAACTTTCTGGCATGGAAGGGTGGAGGCGAGGAAGGTCATCTGGAGTATTTTTTTTTGAGACAAGGTCACCCAGGCTGGAGTGCAATGGTACGACCATGGCTCACTGCAGCCTCGACCTCCCAGGCTCAAGCAATCCTCCTGCCTCAGCCTCCTGAGTAGTTGGGATCAGAGGCATGTGCCACCACACCCAGCTATTTAAACTAATTTTTTTTGTAGAGAACAGGTTCTTACTATGCTGCCCAGGCCGATCTCAAACTCCTGGGCCCAAGCGATCCTGCTCTCTTGGCTCCCAAAGTGCTGGGATTACAAGTGTCAGCCACTGCGCCTGGCCTGTCCAGACTTTGTGTAGACATCAGCAATCAGGCAGTGGGGCATCTTGGAAAGCAGCCAAGGCTTTGATGTCCATGAAACCCAGGTTCTAATCTCATTGCTTCTTACTACTTAGTGGCTTTTTAGCTTGTGTGCATTCAGCTGCAAGTAATAGTTGACCGCTGATGGCTTAAATACTCTCTTATTTTTTTCAACAAATATTTCTAAATTTAGTTTTTGAGATGGCTAATTCACAAAGCTGAAAAAGCAAACATTATTTTGAAAACTATGCAGTGGAACGCCTCCTATCCCTGTTCCCATCTGCCAGGTCCCTTCATAGTTAGTCAGTGTATTTAGTGTCATACAGACCCTTCCTGAAGTTCTTTAGGCATTGAAAAGCATTCAGAATATGTATCATTTCTCCTTCACCCTTTTCTTAATCAGATGGTGACGTTTTAAACATGCCACACTGCATTTTACTTTTCCATGTAGCAATAGTTTGGGAGATCTTTCCCTGTCTTTCCCTATCAGTACACAGAGAACATCCTCGTTGTTTTTTTTTTTTTTTTTTAGACAGGATCTCGTGCTGTCCCCCAGGCTGGAGTGCACGATCTCAGCTCACTGCAACCTCCACCCTCAGTGGCTCAAGCAATCCTCCCCCCTCAGTCTCCCCAGTAGCTGGGATTATAGGCACACACCACCACACCGGGCTAATTTTTATATTTTAGTAGAGACGGGGTTTCATCATGTTGGCCTGGCTGGTCTGGAACTCCTGACCTCAAGTGATCCTCCTGCCTTGGCCTCCCAAAGTGCTGGGATTACAGGCATGAGCCACTGTGCCTGGCCTCATTCTTTTTTTTTTTTTTTTTTTCAATGACATCTTTATTGACATATAATTCACATACCATAAAATGCACCCATCTAAAGTGTAGCAATTCAGTGGTTTTCAGTATATTCATAGCGTTGTGCAGACATCACCACAATCCATTTTAGAACATTTTCATCATCTCAAGAAGAAACCGTACCCATGAGCAGCCTCTTTGAATTTCTCCCTCCCCGCAGTCCTTAGCAACCATGCATCTACTTTCCATCTCTCTGGGTTTGCCTATTCTGGACATTTTGCATAAATGGAATCATGGAATATATGGCCTTTGTGCCTGGCTCCCTTCACTCGGCGTCATGCATTCCAGGTTCATGCGTGTTGGAGCGTGTGCCAGTGTTTCCTTCCTTCCTTATGGCGCAGTAATAGACTGTGATATGGATACACCACATCTATTTATCCGTTCATCCACGGACGGGCGTTTGGGTCTTTTCCACCTTTTGCCTCTTGCAAGTAAAGGAGCTGCAGTGTTCACAGGCCAGTCTTTGTTTTGTTTTGAAACCGAGTTTCGCTCTTGTTGCCCAGGCTGGAGGGCAGCGGTGCAATCTCAGCTCACTGCAACCTGTGCCTCCCAGGTTCAAGCGACTCTCCTGCCTCAGCCTCCCGAGTAGCTGGGACTATAAGTGTGAGCCACCGCACCCAGCCTCGGGCCAGTTTTTGTGTGGACATATGTTTTCGCCTCTCTTGGGTCTATAAGTAGGAGTGGAATTGCTGGGTCACGTGGCAACTCTATGTTTAACTTTTGGAGGAACTGCCAGGCGGGTTTCCACAGCAGCTGCACCCTTTGACAGTCCCACCAACAGTGAGTGAGGGTTCATGTTCCGCCACACCCTCACGAACACTTGCCCTTGTCTGTCTCCTTGATTGGAGCTATCCTAATGGATGCGAAATGGTATCCTGTGGTTCTGATGTGCACTTCCTTGGTGGCCAATGATGTTGGGTATCTTCTCATGGCCATTTGTATACCTCTTTCTTTTTTGTCCAGCTGCATACTATTCCCCTGTTTAGAGAAACTAGTTTATTTAACCCATTTACTACTGCAATAGTCCTGCCCAAGTAATTAAAAAAAAAAAAAAAACTTTTTTTTTTTTTTTTTTTTGAGACGGAGTCTCGCTCTGTCGCCCAGGCTGGAGTGCAGTGGCATGATCTCGGCTCACTGCAAGCTCTGCCTCCCAGGGTCACGCCATTCTCCTGCCTCAGCCTCCCGAGTAGCTGGGACTACAGGCGCCCACCACCTCACCCGGCTAGTTTTTTTTGTATTTTATAGTAGAGACGGAGTTTCACCATGTTAGCCAGGATGGTCTCGATCTCCTGACCTCGTGATCCGCCCATCTCGGCCTCCCAAAGTGCTGGGATTACAGGCTTGAGCCACTGCACCCGGCCTCAAATCAATCTGTTTACTATTGATGGCCAGTGGGTTGTTTCCAGTATCTTGCTATTATTATTTATTTTTATTTTTATTTTTATTTTTTTGAGACGGAGTCTCACTCTGTCACCCAGGCTGGAGTGCAGTGGCGTGATCTTGGCTCACTGCAAGCTCCACCTCCCGGGTTCACACCATTCTCCCACCTCAGCCTCCCGAGTAGCTGGGACTACACAGGCACCCGCCACCGTCTTGCTATTATTAATAAAAACATAACTGTAAGGCCAGGGCATGGTGGCTCATGTCTGTAATCCCAGCACTTTGGGAGGCTGAAGTGGGAAGATTACTTGAGCCCAGGAGTTCAAGACCAGCCTGGGCAACATAGCAAGACTCCATCTCTGTGGGGGAAAAAAAACACACACACACACAACAACACACCTGTTAAAGGCCCTGACTGTATACTTTTCGTCATGTCATTGGCACCTGCAGGATATGTTCCTGTAAGTGAAGTCGGGCAGAGGGTGAATGCGTCTTGATCTTGACGGGTATCGTCCTGTGCAGTGGGTCCTCATTATCCCAGGATACCAAATTTGCAGATTCATCTAATCGCGAGCGCTTGCTCATAACCCCAAAATCAATAACACACCATGCTATTCCCATCATTTACGGACACTCACAGAATAGCAAAAAATTTGAGTCACCTGGTGCACACATCCCCAGCCGCAGTCAAGCAATGCCACTCCCTGCTTTCTTATTATATCTCTTACTATAAACAAGTGCCCTTTTTGTAGTCTAGTTAGTGCCATGTTTTCTACGTTTTCGTGCTTTGTGATTTTGCTGTTTAAAATGTCCCCAGTTTGGCCAGGCATGGTGGCTCACGCCTGTAATCCCAGCGCTTTGGGCGGCCAAAGCGGATGGATCACCTGAGGTCAGGAATTTGAGACCAGCCTGGCCAACATGGCGAAACCCTGTCTCTACTAAAAATACAAAAGTAGCCGGGTGTGGTGGTGCATGCCTGTAGTCCCAGCTACTTGGGAGGCTGAAGGAGGAGATTCACTTGAATCTGGGAGGTGGAGGTTGCAGTGAGCAAAGATCACGCTACCTGGGCAACAGGTACTCCAGCCTGGGCAGCAAGAGCAAAACTCCGTCTCAAAAAAAAAAAATTAATAAAATGTCCCCAGTTTAAGACGGGTGCAGTGGCTCATGCCTGTAATCCCAGCACTTTGGGAGGCTGAGGCGGGTGGATCACCTGAAGTCAGGAATTCGAGACCAGTCTGACCAACACGGTGAAACCCTGTCTCTACTAAAAATACAAAAAAAATGAGCTGGGCGTGGTGGCGGGTACCTGTACTCGGAAGGCTGAGACAGGAGAATCCCTTGAACCTGGGAGTTGGAGGTTACAGTGAGCCGAGATCACACCACTACTGCACTCCAGTCTGGGTGTCAGAGGGAGACTCTGTCTCAAAAAAAAAAAAAAAAAAAACAGTCCCCGGTTTAGTGCTGAAGTGCTGTCTAACATTTCTAAACCCAGGAAAGCTGTAATGTGAGACAGGCGTGGTAGCTCATGCCTGTAACCCCAGCACTTTGGGAGGCCAGGGTGGGAGAATCACTTGAGCCCAGGAAGTCGAGACCAGCCTGGGGAACATGGTGAGATCCTGTCTCGACACATACACACACACACACACACACGCACACACACACGCACACACATGCACACACACACATACAATAAATAGATAAATAAATAAATAAATTTAAAGATTAACTAAGGGTGGTGGCGCCCACCTGGGAGGATCACATGAGCCTGGAAGGTCAAGGCTGCCATGAGTTCTCTTCACACCACTGCACTCCAGCCTGGGCAACAGTGAGACCCTGTCTCAAAAAAACAAAAATAAGAAGGCTGTGATGTGCCTTTCAGAGAAAATACACATATTAGAGAAACTTCATTCAGGCACAAGTTAGGGTGCTGCTGATGTGAGTAAGGCTCAATGTTAGTGAATCAAAAAATATACATTAAATAAGGTGCCTTCAAACAGAAACACACATAAGCCAAAGTTATATATTGGTTGATGAAGGCATTGTGGCCAGAGGCTTTCAGGAACCTAACTTTGTATTTCCCCCAGGAGACATGGCTAATGTCTAAGTATTTGCTAATCCAGTGTTCACAGTCACTTTATAGATTCTGTAATATAGAACACAGCCACCTGGAATAATGACCAATTGCACAGGGAATTTTTTTCTACATGTTGGTGGTGCTTGCTTTACTGGGATCTAATTTATGTGCAGTAAAATGCACAAATCTTAAGTGCATAGTTTGATGAGTTTTGACAAATACTACCTGTATAAGCATCACTCAGATCTAGCTAGAAAACACGTCTATCATCTGAGAAGGCTCTCTCATAGCCTTTCCCAGACATTCCTGCATCCCTCCCTTGAAGTGGCCACATGTCGGATTTTTTTCCCCTACTATAAATCAGTTCCAGGTGTTCTAGATTTTTTTTTTTTTTTTTTTTTTTTTTTTAGACGGAGTCTCGCTCTGTCGCCCAAACTGGAGTGCAGAGAGGCGATCTCGGCTCACCGCAACCTCTGCCTCCTGGGTTCAAGAGATTCTCCTGCCTCAGCCTCCCAAGTAGCTGGGACTACAGGTACCCACCACCACGCCCAGATAATTTTTTGTATTTTTAGTAGAGACGGGGTTTCACCATGTTAGCCAGGATGGTCTTGATCTCCTGACCTAGTGATCCACCTGCCTTGGCCTCCCAAAGTGCTGGGATTATAGGCCTGAGCCACCCTGCCGGGCCGATGTTCTAGATCTTTACACAAGTGGACTAATGATTCCTTTGCTCAGCATGATCCATTTAAGACTCATTTGTGTTGTTGCATGTAGAAGTCCTTCATTCCCTTTTACTGCCAAGCTGTATTCTGTTGTGTGGATGTAACAATGTATCCATTTACCTGTTGATGGCTGTCTGTGCTGTTTACATTTACGGGCTTTTATGAATAAGACTGCTGTGAAAATTTTAGTACAGGTGCTTTTGTGGATATACTTTTCACCTCTCTTGAGTAAATACCTTGGCATGACATTTGCTGGGTCATAGAGTTGGTATATGTTTAACTTTACTTAATCCAGGCTTTAATTCTCTTCTGGGACAAGATGTCTAGGAGAAGGCCATTCCAGGGATGTTTGGCAGCTGAGATTGTCAGGCCAGTAGGTCAGTGTCCCTCTGATACTCTCTTTCTCTTTTTTTTTTCCCCTGAGTCTGTTTGCTAAGGAACCTCTGATTCTCTTGACCTTCCCCTCAGGAATGCATAATGGCTGCTGCGGCACTGGTCATTGTCATTATATTCATAGCAGTCTTTCTTTTTTTTTTGAAACGGAGTCTTGCTCTGTCACCCAGGCTGGAGTTCAGTGGCGCGATCTCGGCTCACTGCAAGCTCTGCCTCCCGGGTTCACGCCATTCTCCTGCCTCAGCCTCCCGAGTAGCTGGGACTACAGGCGCCCGCCACCTCGTCCGGCTAGTTTTTTGTATTTTTTAGTAGAGACGGGGTTTCACCGTGTAGACCAGGATGGTCTTGATCTCCTGACCTCGTGATCCACCCGTCTCGGCCTCCCAAAGTGCTGGGATGACAGGCTTGAGCCACCGCGCCTGGCCTATAGCAGTCTTTCAAGCAAAAAGAAGGAGCAGGAGCAAACAGTCTTCCCAAGACAAGATTCTGCCTTTTTAGCCAAATGTGAAAACTTTCCCACATCCATTCTGAGCCGCAAGGGAGTCCGAGGAAGAAAGTTTCTGACTAAGGAGCAGGGATCTTCACTCACTATGGTCTGTCTTCTGTTGACCAGGATGCTGGTGTTGCAAGTGTTTACCAGACCCTGGGCAACTTTTAAATTAGCCCTCCCGAGCCTCAGAGAAGACTTGGTGGGACTACTTGGTCAGGGGCCTGGACCTTGACCAGGAGCTGGTGGCTTGTGTTTGATACAAGAACAAGAACCCTAGAAGGAAAACTAAAGAGACAGAAGCTTCTAGGCCGGGCGTGGTGGTTCATGCCTGTAATCCCAACACTTTGGGGGAGGCTGAGGCGGGCAGATCACTTGAGGTCAGGAGTTCGCCAGGCGTGGTGGCAGGTGCCTGTAATCCCAGTGACTTGGGCGGCTGAGGCGGGAGGATCGCTTGAGCCCGGGATGCAGAGTTTGCAGTGAGCTAAAATCATGCCACTGCCCTCAAGAGGGGGGAAAAAAAGGAAATTTGTTCCAAAAAAAAAAAAAAAAAAAGAAGCTTCTAGAACAGTGGTTCACAGAGTGTAGTCTGTGCCAGCAGCATCAGCATTACCTGGGAACTTGTTAGAAATGCAGAGTCTCAGGCCGCACCAAGACCTGCTGATTCCCAGATTCCCAAATCTGTATTAGGAGCCAGTGGTCTACAAACCCATGTGCACATCTTGGGGAACGTTTGTTTCCCTTTTGCTTCTCTTAGCTGCATTTTTTTCCCTGAATGCGAAGCCTGCTTCATTGCCTGATGACCTGTGTCCGGTGAACATAATCATTTCTTTTGTATTCCCATCACCCACCCCGAATGCCTGTGCTTCACCCTCTCCCAGGGTTTTTCCTGTTTCTCATAAGCCAGCATTGAGAAAAATCCAAACCCTTTTGAGATACCTGGTTTTCTTGGCAAGGCTGCAGCTTTATAGCTGTATTTAGAACAGCGTCAAATGGTAAAAAGGGAAAAGAGAAGACGCACAAAACGTTTCTAGTTTGTAACTACCTGTATAAAATAGGCTTTTAGGAGCTAGACATCAGTCGCTTTATGAGCAATCTAAGCTTCATGGGGCCCACTTTATTTGGTTAAACTAATTCAATGATTTTAGAGCTCTAAAGGTCACTAAAAATAAAGATGGCGTAGATTTTAATTGCTCTTCAAATTGCTGTTTCTCTGTCTTTCTCAACAGGGGTGGAGGTGGGTGAAGAATCAACATTTTTTTCCCCTGTTTTCCTTTTCTAGCTTTGAAATAGATACATCATGCAAGAGGCTACATATCCAGGGTCCAGCCAGCTCTTACAGGGCTTTTGCATGCAATTGAAAACGGTGCTTGTCCGAGAGGACATGACTCTGTGTGTGTCATTTGTATGAAATGGGAAAGGGGACTCCTTTCTCCATCATGGCAGGAGCCATGATCATGGCTCCCTGCAGCCTCAACCTCCCAGGGTCAAGCAATCCTCACACCTCAGCTACCCAAGTAGCTGGGACCACAGGTACACACTAGCACACCTGGCTAATTTGTAAAATTTTTTGTAGAGATGGGGTCTCACTGTGTTGCCCAGGCTACATATATATGTTCTGTACCCTTCTCTGGGGCTCATAGGTGTGAGCAGAACCTGGACTGGACTTGATGCCCCACTTGCCCCTTTGGATTCCTTTGTGCAGTGAACAACCTGTGCAGCTGTACATGGTGGTGCATACAAACACACACACACGTTTTCTTCTCTTTTCTTTTTCTTTTTTTGAGACAGGGTCTCCTTCTGTCACCCAGGCTGTAATGCAGTGGCATGATCATGGCTCCCTGCAGCCTCAACCTCCCAGGCTCAAGCAATCCTCACACCTCAGCTACCCAAGTAGCTGGGACCACAGGTGCACACTAGCACACCTGGCTAATTTGTAAAATTTTTTGTAGAGATGGGGTCTCACTGTGTTGCCCAGGCCACATATATATGTTCTGTACTCAGCACATATTATATGCCTCTGTGTCTTAGAAACTTACGTGTACATTAGTTTCCCATTGTTGCCATAACAAATACTACAGATGCGGGATCTTAAAACCGAAAGCTATTCTCGTATAGTTCCAGAGGCCCTAAGTCCAAAATCAGGGTGTTAGCAGGGCCACTGGGATGGTCAGAGCTGTGCTCCCTTGGGAGGCTCTAGGGAGGAGCCTAGAGCCTTCTTCGCCTGGTCCAGCCCCTGGAGCTCTAGGTGGTCCTTGGCTCGTAGCCACGAGACACTAAGCTTTGCCTCCTTCTTTACATGGCCTTCTGCTCTTCTGTGACTTCTCCTTTGCTGTTAAGAGGACATTTATCATGGGATTTTGAGCCTACCCAGATAATCCAGGACAGTCTCATCTCAAAATTGTTAATCTAATTGTATCTACAAAGAACCTTTTTTCCAAATAAGGATGGCCACATCCACAGGTTCTGGGATGTTTACATATTTTTTGTGGTGGGGGCCACCATTCAACTCACTACAAACACCTTGGAAATACATCCTAAGAGCTTAACTTCTTGGCATCATAGCATGTTAAGTCCATGTACCAGGTGAACACATCACTCATTTGTCTCTCTGACCAAGGTGCACGGGAATGACTCATTCAAGGCATTTCAGGACAACGAAAGGGGTAGAGGACCTGGCCTGGGTGACTGGCGGAGGTGGGGAACCTGTCACAGTACACCCCTGCTACTGGCGGGGGGGAGGGGGAGATGGCCAGGCTGGCACCCATCATGTAGTTCCCACGGGCTTAGGAGTCTCAGCTGGGTTCAAGTTCTCGCTCTTGGGTGACCTTGGACAAGTACCCAACCCTCTGGCCTCAGTCTCCTCATCTGTGTAATGGGCATGAGGATAATGGCATCTGCTTTATAGGGTTGCTGTGAGAATGAAATGAAGTAAGACGAAGCATTTAGTAAGCACTCAGCCAACTTGGCGGGGGTGACGAAGATGATGAAGTCAGAGGTGGCCATAGTCAAGGGCTCGTGGGACAGAATCTGACCCAGTCAAACACCCAGACTCCCAAACACCAGGGCTCGTAGCCACGTGGCCCAGGCAGAGGTTGGACTCATAGTTTGGGCAGGTCCAGCCGGTGGCCAGTGAGGAAGGGGGTTGGCTGGGAGGAGCAGAGGCCAGAGGGAGCCGGGCCTGGGAGGAGGGCTTTCTATGGTTGGTTGGACATGGCATCTCGGTGTCCAGCGCAGGGAAGGCATATAGAAGGAGCCGAGGCTGCTTGGGCAACATTTATTTACTAATCGGTAGGGAAGCTTTTAAGTATTTTAATGGCAGGAGCAGCCAGATGTGAAGAAGCCAAATGTGAACCCAGGCTGGGTGATGAAGAAACGGTAGGGCCTAGATTTGGGCCAGAATAGTGGTCATGGACAGGAGGGTACTGATTGGAGAGATTTGGGAGGTGGGAGGGATAAAACTTGGATGAGTCAGGTGTGGGGTCAAACTTGGTTCCTAGTCCCCAGAGAGAGCTGTATCAGTGAGCTGTCACTATATAACACACAGCCCTGGCCGGGCACAGTGACTTATGTCTGTAATCCCAGCACTTTGGGAGGTCAGAATGGGAGGATCACTTGAGCCCAGGCATTTGAGACCTGCCTGGGCTGCATAGTTAATTTGTCTACAAAAAATTAACCAGGCGTGGTGGCGTGCGCCTGTAGTCCCAGCTCTTCGGGAAGCTAAGGTGGGAGGATCCCTGGAGCCCAGGAAGTCAAGGCTGCAGTGAGCTGTGATTGCACCACTGCAGTCCACCCTGGGCAACAGACCGAAACCCTGACTTAGAAAATCAAAACAATAATAAACAGAGAAAGGAAAACCATGATCCCAACGGTTAGAATTTGGACTGGGCGTAGCTCAGTGCTTCTAGCCTGAGCTGGGTGTCTGTAGTCAGCTGTTGGGCAGCTGGTGACTCTGCGTCTAGGGCTTGGCTGGCTGTTGGCTGGGGTGATGGGGTGATGGGCACGTGGCTCTCATCCTCTTGCAGGCCAGCCTGGGCCTCTTCACCTGGCAGCTGGGCAAAGAGTGGAAGTCTGCCAGGCTCAGAATCACACACCGTCGGCCAGGCGCAGTGGCTCATGCCTGTAATCCCAGCACTTTGGGAGGCCAAGGCGGGTGGATAATGAGGTCAGGAGTTCGAGACCAGCCTGACCAACATGGTGAAACCCTGTCTCTATTAAAAATACAAAAACTAGGTGGGTGTGGTCGCATGCACCTGTAATCCCAGCTAATCAGGAAGCTGAGGCAGGAGAATCGCTTGAACGCAGGAAGTGGAGGTTGCAGTGAGCTGAGATTGTGCCACTGCACTCCAGCCTGAGTGACAAAGCAAGACTCCATCTCAAAAAACGAGTCACACACCATCACTTTTACCACATGCTGTTGGCCAGAGCAAGTCAAGAAGCCAGCCCAGGGTCAAGGGTTGAAGTCATAGACCCCACTTCTTAATAGGAGGAGCTACAAAGAGTGTGGGGCAAGGGAGGAGAATTTCTGGCCACTTTGCGATCAACCATAGTGGCCTGCCTTTGTTTCAAATCCTCTTTCCACCAGCCCTCTCCTATTTCGTTTGACCTGTCTTCTTTTTTTTTTGAGACGGAGTCTCGCTCTGTCACCCAGGCTGGAGTGCAGTGGCTGGATCCTGGCTCACTGCAAGCTCCGCCTCCCGGGTTTACGCCATTCTCCTGCCTCAGCCTCCCGAGTAGCGGCCTCTCTTCTTAATCAGTGACCCACAAAGAGCAGCCCTTGACCCATGTAAGAGGCCTTGCCGTGGGCTGCAAAGATAATCCAGAAATGGAAGCTCTTTTGCATCAGGTTGTATTTGTCTGCAAATAATGGGAAACCAAATAATGGCTTAAACCATAAGGATTAACAAGTTTGGAGGCGGGCAGCCCATGAAAAGTTATTAATACAGTCAGGCCGGTGCGGTGGCTCACGCCTGAAATCCCAGTACTTTGGGAGGCCGAGGTGGGCGGATCACTAGAGGTCAGGAGTTTGAGACCAGCCTAGCTAACGTGGTGAACCTCGTCTCTACTAAAAACACAAAAAGTAGCTGGGCGGGGTGGTGGGCGCCTCTAATCCCAGCTACACGGGAAGCTGAGGCAGGAGAGTCACTTGAACCTGGGAGGCGGAGGTGGCAGTGAGCCAAAATCGCGCCACTGCACTTCAGCCTGGGCGACAGAGCGAGACTCTGCCTCAAAAGAAAAAAAAGGGACACGGTCTTTTTGTCAACTCCAATCAGCCATCCTCTGCTGCTGGGCTTTTCAGCCTCAGGTTTGTTGCCTCATGGTTGCAGAATGGCTGCCACAGCTCTAGTCATCTCAACTGTATTCAAAACTGGAAGCAGGAGCAAAAGACTGTCTTTCTGGAAAAACTCTGTCTTTGTATTCTGGAAGAAAAACTTTCCCTGAATCTTCCCTGAAAGTCTCACTGAGCAGAACCTGTCTGTACACTTCGGTTTTTACTATTTGCAGAACTGTGTTTACTCTAACTGAAAGAAAGGCTGGGAAAGTGAATGTCTGATAAAGGAGGTGGGAGTGCCTCTGGCTTAGTTCAATTATTTTAAGGCTATTTTGACCACAACTGACAGTCCAAAATATGTTTCTGTGTGTCGCAGTACACACACACACACACACACACACATTATTGAAACCAGTTTCTCAAATGCTCACTCTTACCATATATAGTACACGTTAATATCTTCTATTCCTTTCCATTCCATTCCATTCTTTTCCATGCTGTTTAATTATTTAAAGCAGTTCCTGGTCACAACCTGCTAATTTGATTTCACAACCTTCAAAGGCGTGACCCAGAGTTTGAGAGACTGGCCTAGAACAGTCTTTGTTTACATCTTAGCGTTGGCAAGTGTTACCCTGCACAGAGTCAGGCTTCTGTGAGCAGAGGAGGAGAGGTGGGGAAATGGTGTTTTAAAAAGCAACGGATAGACTTTGCCACATCATCTGCACTTCCTGATATCGTTCTGGAGACTTTTTATTACTGGCAAGCAACCTGAGGGTTACTCCAGTTTGTATTGGGAAATTAAAATCCGCCTGTTTGTGGAGCTTAGCCGGCCCTTTTAATTCCGTACCCTGCTAGCAGCCTGGCTTCTGCACAACTCCTGATGACAGCGCAAAACTCCGATTGCATTACAAGTGGGGGAGAAATTCACACAATTTTCTGGAAGGACACTGTGTCATTGTTGCGTCATGGCTGTTCTCTGGAGCTGGTTGTGGTTTTCAGGCCCGGCCTTTCCTGCTTTTTATAGCGTGGTGGTGAAGAGTGAGGGCTTCAGAATCACAGGGTCTGAGTTCAAATTCTGGTGCCATGGTATGACCTGGGGCAAGTGTCCCAACCACCTCCGAGTCTCCTTTTCCTGTGAGATATGCGTCAGCAGTGCTTCCGTGGGGATGGGGAGGGATCAGTGGATATGGAGTGAGCACAGGAGCTGGTACCCAGAAGCACTTAGGCAGTGCGGGCTCTTCGGGGTGTGCCAGGCAGCTTCAGCTGCATGATGCCGCAGTGACGAGTGAGCCCGGGTTGAAATGGCTCCCGGTGGCAGAGGCTGGCTTCTCGCTTGTGTGTGTGCCCTTGGTGGGTTGGCTGTAGCTCTGTCCACATGTCCGCCCGGTTCTAGGACTCAGGGGAACTATGTGATGGCTCCCAAAGCTTCTGCCCCTCACCCCCCGCCCCACCCCGCAACCTCAGTCACTGCTTCAAAAGTTTCTGATTGTGGGGGGTAGGAGAGGGGTCTCCAGCACCCCCCGGGCTGAGAACCGCCGGCTGTCCTCCCCAAGCCAGAATGGGGTCTGCTTCTGCCCTTTTGCTGTCCTTAGCAACCCCCCACCAGACACACAGTAGGTGCCTACTAAATGTACATTTCAGCAGGTTGCCTCTCGAACAAATGAAAGGATTTGTTTAATTTCCTTTGCACATTTATTCACTCATCCCACAGATATTTGTTGAGCTCCTACTGTATGCCACATGCCAGGCCAGTCCCAGCGATCTTGCAGGGGACAAACCAAGCAAAGGTTCCTGTCCTGGGGGACATTTTGGTAGAGGAGACACACAGTAAACAACCAAACCATCAGACAGATGTATGATATTTGATGTTAAAGTTTTGGTTTTATTATTATTATTTTTTGATACGGGGTCTTGTTCTGTTGCCCAGGCTGGAGTGCAGTGGCACGATCACGACTCACTGCAGCCTAGAACTCCTGGGTTCAAGCAATTCTCCTGCCTCGGTCTCCTGAGTAGCTGGGATTACAGGTGTGCAACACCATGTCTGGCTGATTTTTTTGTTTTTTTAATCTTCACGTGTGTCTTGAAAGGCTTCTTCTGCCTGTTGGGTTGAGAGCAACAAGACACCTAGCTGGCCTGGTGTGGGTGCACACAGTGCAGGTGCTGCAGCACCCCCAAAACCGCTCTCTTCCACTGCGTTTATCTCATCTGCAAAATGGGGGTAATAGCAGGTGTTTGGAAGGATTCAAAGAACCCCGGTACCTGGCTGAAGCAGGGGATCTATTAACCGTTCCAAATACACACATAGGTCACGTGTGGCAAACAGCACCAGAGTGGGGCCAGGGACTTCTGTCCAGCCTCACCGGGCTGTGGCCCAAAAGCTCTGGGAGTTGCCCCACTAGATAGCATCAACAGTGGCAGTTAAAATGATCGTGACTAGCATGCACACCGCTTACAGAGTGCTTTAGGACATGGATTAAAGATGTTCCTATGTAACAGTCCCATGGAGGATGTAGTGTTATCCTCCCCTATTTTCCAGATGGGGAAACTGAGGCACAGAGGGGATGAGTAACTTGTTTTAGGGTACATGGCTGGGAATGGGAAGTGGCAGCCCAGGGATGGGAGCCTCAGAATTGGTCAAGATGCACTTGATTCCTGCTGTGAGCGTGCGCAGGCAGCAACCCCAGCCCCTCGCCCAATTTCTTTTTGTTTTCTTTTTTTTGGAGCTCTGTCGTCCAGGCTGGAGTGCAGTGTGCAATCTCAGCTCACTGCACCCTCTGCCTCCTGGGTTCAAGCAATTCGTCTGCCTCAGCCTGCTGAGTAGCTGGGATTACAGGTGTGTGCCACCACGCCCAGCTAAGTTTTGTACTTTAGTAGAGACAAGGTTTCACCATATTGACCAGGCTGGTCTTGAACTCCTGACCTCAGTTGACCTGCCCACCCCGGCCTCCCAAAGTGCTGGCATTACAGGTGTGAACCACCACGCCCGGCCTTCTTTTCTTTTTGAAATGGAGTCTCACTCTGTCGCCCAGGCTGGAGAGCAGTGGTGCGATCTTGGTTCACCACAGCCTCGGCCTCTCTAGCTCAAGCGATTCTCCCACCTCAGCCTCCTGAGTAGCTTGGACCACAGGAGCCCACCACCACCCCCGGCCAATTTTAAATTTTTTGGTAGAGATGAGGTCTTGCTGTGTTGCCCAGGCTGGTTCTCCAACTCCTGAGCTTAAGCCATCCTCCTGCCTTGGCTAGGATTACAGGTGTGAACTACCCATGCCTCCCTCCTTTTTCATTTTTTGAAGTGAAATTTTCCTGTGTTGAAACACAGAAACCCGAGCTGTTAGATTCTGAACACTGACATAACCACAGCTTGGTCACAACACGGAACGTGTCCCTCTCCCCAGGACACTCCCGTTCATGTCTTTAATGTTGTCATTGGAATGAAAGCACACAAATACAGAATCCGCAGAGAGAGCTCTCCAGCCTCCACTTCGAAATTCACCCTCGGGACTGGTTTGCAGAAGCCCCACGGGAGCTGCACCCCCTCCTGTCTCTGATTCTGCTGGTAGGTAGGTCGTGCACAGAGCTTGGGCCACACCTACCAGAGCCCGGGAGGAGGCATGAACGGACGTGAACCCTTCGTCTTGGGAGCTCATGCACACCTCCAGGCCAGGAGCAGGGCACCCGCATTCCAGAGGAAAAGAATCCTGTGTTCCAGGGTCTTGCGACATCTGCTTTCTAGATCTTTCTGAGATCAGGACCTGAGAGGAAGAGAGAAAGCCACTTGCCACTCCTGTTCCTTCCTCCCTCTTCCATGCCAGTCCCTTTATCTCCTTTTCCAATCTGAAGCATCCCAGACATTCATAAAATGATAACAGAGACGCATACCCCCGTCACCCAGCCCCGCAATAGTGCCTGAACATTCTGCTGTGTTTGTTTCAGATCCTACGAGAGAAGTAGCAGGAGATGGTCGCCTGTGGGGTAGTGGTTAAGGGCGAGGCCTCTGCAGTGAGCCTACCTGGGCTCAAATCCCAGCCTGGGCGGGGCGCGGTGGCTCACACCTATAATCCCAGCACTTTGGGAGGCCAAGCGGGGCAGATCACCTGAGGTCAGGAGTTCAGACCAGCCTGGCTGACATAGTCAAACTGTCTCTACTAAAAATATAAAAAATTAGCTGGGCATGGTGGTGCATGCCTGTAATCCCAGCTACTCGGGAGGCTGAGGTAGGAGAATCACTTGAACCCGGAAGCAGAGGTTGCAGTGAGCCGAGATCACGTCATTGCACTCCAGTATGGGCAACAAGAGCCAAAAAAAAAAAAAAAATCCCAGCCTGACCCCTTACCAGCTACAGGATCTCGGCCAGATGACTAACCTCTCTGAGCCTATTTCCTCATCTACTGTGTAGGGATCACAGAAGCACCTACCTCTGGGGTTTTAGGGAAGGCGAATGAGTTGTACGTGCGGGGTACCTAAACCAGCACCCAGCACATAGGAGGCCCGCAATCAGTGGTTTTATTATTGTCACAGTCGGTCCTCGTTCTTCACAGATCCCGTATTTGCGAATTCACCTACTTGTGAAAATTGGTAACCCCAAAACGGTGTTGGTCATTTGCATAAGTGGGTAGAGTGGCCAGAAAAATTGAGCTGCCTGACATGCAGGTTCCCAGCTGAGGTTGGGCCCAGCAGCACTCTGATGTCTTGTTTCAGCTCAGATTGCAAAGCAGTGTCCTTTTGCAATCGATTTAGTGCCCCACATTTTTCATATCTTTGTGAGTCTTTTTTTTTTTGAGACGGAGTCTCGCTCTGTCACCCAGGCTGGAGTGCAAGTGGCATGATCTCGGCTCACTGCAAGCAGCTCCGCCTCCTGTGTTCAAGTGATTTTCGTGCCTCGGTCCCCTGAGTAGGCGCGACTACAGGCACCCGCCACCACGCCTGGCTAATTTTTTCTATTTTTAGTAGAGACTAAAGGGTTTTGCCATGTTGGCCAGGCTGGTCTCGAACTCCTGGCCTCAAGTGATTTGCCTGCCTTAGCATCCCAAAGTGCCAGGATACAGGCATGAGCCACTGCGCCTGACTGTCTTTGTGCTTCTTATTGGTGATTTCTCTGTTTAAAATGGCTCCTAGGCCGGATGCGGTGGCTCACTCCTGTAATCCCAACACTTTGGGAGGCCAAGGTGGGTGGATCACTTCAAGTCAGGAGTTTGAGACCAGCCTGGTCAATATGGTGGAACCCTGTCTCTACTTAGCCGGGTGCAGTGGCACACGCCTGTATCCCAGCTACTCGGGAGGCTGGGGCGGGAGAATTGCTTGCACCCAGGAGACGGAGGTTGCAGTGAGCCAAGATTGCATCACTGCACTCCAGCCTGGGTGACAGAGCGAGACTCACAGAGTCTCTGACAGAGCAAGACTCACAAAAAATATAAATAAATAAAATAAAATGGCTCCAAGCAGGGTGTAGAAATCTAGTGTTCCTAAGGGCAGTGAGGCTGTGATGTGCCTTCTGGAGAAAATACCTGTGTTAGAGAAGCTTCCTTCAGGTAGGAGTTATAGTCCTGTTGGCCATGAGTTCAATGTGAATGAATCAACAATATAGATGAAATAAGATGTCTTCAGACAGAAACACATATAAGTCAGGGTGATGTATTGATTGATGGGCGAAAATACTGTGGCCAGAGCCTGGCAGGAACCTAGCTTTGTATTTTCCCCAGGAGCAGTGGCTCGGTGTTCACGGTGACTTTCTAGAACCTCACTACTGCAAATAGCAAGAGTTGGCTGTATTTTGTTAGACTGAAGTACCAGTAAATGACATAGTATAATGTTATGTGCTATAGTGTATGTGCTACACATATGTAGTATATATACGGGATAATAGTATGTGTAGTGTGGTTTTGTTCGATTTAATTTTTTTATTTTTATTTTATTTTATTTTTATTTTTGAGAGGGAGTCTCGCTCTGTCGCCCAGGCTGGAGTGCAGTGGTGCAGTCTCGGCTCACTGCAAGCTCCGCCTCCCGAGTTCACGCCATTCTCCTGCCTCAGCCTCCCGAGTAGCTGGGACTACAGGCGCCCACCACCACGCATGGCTACTTTTTTGTATTTTTAGTAGAGACGGGGTTTCACTGTGTTACCCAGGATGGTCTCGATCTCCTGACCTCGTGATCCGCCTGTCTCGGCCTCCCAAAGTGCTGGGATTACAGGGGTGAGCCACTGCGCCCACCAGATTTTTTTATTTTTGAGAGAGGGTCTCATTGTCGCCCAGGCTGGAGTGTAGTGCCACTATCCTAGCTCACAGCATCCTTGACCTCCTGGGCTCAAGCAATCTTTCTGCCTCAGCCTCTCGAGTAACTGGAACTATAGGCAAGCAACCATGCCCAGCCAAAAAAATTTCTTTTTGTGGAGGCAAGGTCTTGCTGTGTTGCCTAGCCAGGTTGGTCTTGAACTCCTGGGCTACAGTGATCCTCCTGCCTCAGCCTCCACAAGTGCTGGATTTACAGGCGTGAGCCATTGCGCCAGCTATTTTGTGTGATTTTAAACATTTTAAGCTTCCCTTGAATGTCACCTTTTCAGCCTCCTGTCTCTGTTCCGTCCCCCTCCTTTGTCCATCCCTCTCCCACCTGCCTCCCATAGCTCTGTCCATCCCCGACCACGTCTTCTTCCTTTTCACTGACTTTCTCACTCACTGTCTGTCTCTCATTTTCTCCACAGCTGGCCCCCAAGAGGACCCTTTCCAAGTCCCCAGCTGGGGGCCCCGCGTAGACCTGGAGTGGACACGCCCCTCCTTCCCTTCATGATTCGTTTGTAGCGCAGGTAACCAGCGAAGCATCTCTGTTATTCCTGGAGGGGCAACCGTCTCTCATTCCACCTCCCCAGCACCACCTTGGCCCCTGGATGAGGAAGGAGCATTCCTTCCTGGAAGAGCCTGGCTAAGCAATATCTCCAGCTCTTTCTTCTCCCACCTGGGCCCCCTGGGTCATCTGGGCCATCACCCTGCCTCTGCATTAGCGCGGGCAAAATCGTTCTCCCTGCCCCTTTCCCCTTTTCTCCAGATTCTTTGCAGACCATGCCTTTGTGTGCCTTCTATGAGCGGGTTGGGGAGGGAAGGGGCTCATAGGTCATGGATCTGGTGACACAGCAGGAGGAAGCCTGGTGGGGCTGGGATATGGAGCAGGTGAGAGCACGTCCTCACCGCTTCCTAAGGCAGCAAGAGCCCTGGAGGAGCCTCCCTGGGGACAGTCCCCACAGCCATCCCCTGAGAGGGAGAGTAATTGGCATGTGGGGCTCTGGGGATGCATGTGTCTCTGTGCTGCCGGGAGGGGGATCCGTGAGCCCTGGAAAAGTGTGTGTCACATTTCTTACCCACATGCATGTTTTGGCGTGAAACATGCATGTGTCGTCAGATTTTTCACAGTGTAATTCAGCAAATGCCCCCCAACCTACGGTGGGAGGTCCCTGGCCAGGGCTCTTCATTATGTCACTGAGCACTGAGGATGGAGGACTCGGGAGTAGCACTGGGGAGGCCCCTGTTAGGGAAGTTCAGAGTATGCTGTCAGGGTGAGGGACTGTGCACCAGCTGAGGGTTCATGTAAGATTTTATATGTGAAGTTTTTGGGTGGGGATGGTGACCCATGGCAGTCGTCACGTCATCAGTGAGGTTTGGGACCCCCTACCCCAACGAAAAAAGAGGGTAAGGGAACTCCACAGTCCTGAGCTGTAAATTCCCACCATTCAGAAATCAGGTCTTCTTTTCCATTGTGTATTGTATGTGTCGTTGGGAGGAGAGGGGGGCAGAGGGTACAGGAAGCGATGAAGGGATGAGTGACTGGAAGGATGGGTCTGTGTGGGTATTTGACAGAAAGGAAGGAGGGGTGTTTGGATGGAAGCTTGGAAGAATGGAGGGATGGGTAGGTAGATGATGGAAGGATGGAGGGATGGGGAGGTAGATGGATGGAAGGATGGAGGGGTGGGTGGGTAGATGGACGGAAGGATGGAGGGATGGGTGGGTAGACTGAAGGAAGGATGGAGGGATGGGTAGGTGGAGGGAAGGATAGATGGGTAGGTAGATGGATGGAAGGATGGGTAGGTAGATGGATGGAAGGATGGAGGGATGGGTAAGTAGATGCATGGAAGGATAGAGGGATGGGTAGGTAAGTGGATGGAAGGATGTAGGGATGGGTAAGTAGACGGATGGAAGGATGGAGGGATGGGTAGATGGATGGATGGAGGGATGGGTAGATGGATGGATGGAGGGATGGGTAAGTAGATGGATGGAAGGATGGAAGGATTGGTGGGTAGATGGATGGATGGAGGGATGGGTAGGTAGATGTCTGAAAGGATAGGGGGATGGATGGGTAGATGGATGGAAGGATAGAGGGATGGGTAAGTAGATGGAAGGATGGAGGATGGGTAGGTAGATGGATGGAAGGATGGAGGATGGGTAGGTATA
>NC_045454.1:10321868-10322091 GCF_002776525.5 Piliocolobus tephrosceles | reverse complement strand
GGAGGGATGGGTAGGTATATGGATGGAAGGATGGAGGATGGGTAGGTAGATGGATGGAAGGATGAAGGATGGGTGGGAAGATGGATGGAAGGATGGAGGATGGGTAGGTAGATGGATGGAAGGATGGAGGGATGGGTAGGTAGGTGGATGGAAAGATGGAGGATGTGTAGGTAGATGGATGGAAGGATGGAAAGATGGGTAGGTAGATGGATGGAAGGATGGA
>NC_045454.1:10267903-10321858 GCF_002776525.5 Piliocolobus tephrosceles | reverse complement strand
GGATGGAAGGATGGAAAGATGGGTAGGTAGATGGATGGAAGGATGGAGGGT
Source organism: Piliocolobus tephrosceles (assembly GCF_002776525.5). Classification (NCBI taxonomy): domain Eukaryota; kingdom Metazoa; phylum Chordata; class Mammalia; order Primates; family Cercopithecidae; genus Piliocolobus; species Piliocolobus tephrosceles. The sequence goes on along the minus strand of NC_045454.1, from coordinate 10,321,807 downwards.
GGGTAGGTGGATGGATGGAGGGAAGAAGAGACTGATGGCTAGAGGGAGGAAGGAGGAAGCTTTGGAGGGAGGGTTGTCTAGTTAAATGTTTCTGAGGGCTGGTTGGATGTTTGGAGGGATGTTTGGAAAGATAAAGAAGTGGATGAATGGATGGAGGCAGGGAAGGGAGGGATGTTTTGGAGGGTTGGAGGAATATTTGGAGGGGCGTTTGAAGGGAGGGAAGGCTAGGTGGATGTGAGCGTGGATGGGTAAATAAATACAGAGAATACCTGCTTCCCCTGGTGTCAGGTGGGAATAACGATCCCTTCCCTATGGGGGTGAAACAAGCTAACATTGCTGAAGTGCTCAGACAGTGCCTGGCACCTAGCGAGTGCTTGACAAATGTTAGCCATCCTCATCCTCATCATTCAGACCATGGGGCTCAGCCTTACCCCGGTGGCTTCTCTGACTCAGAACTCCCCTCCTCATGAGCCCCTTTCCCTTGCTTCTGCCTCAGCTTCCCCACCACCCTCCCCTTCCTCGGGAACACACTGCAGACGTCTTCAAGGGCCACTCAGAGCCTTGAGCCACAAAGCCCTTCTTGTTGTCTACACTGGCTCCCTCACTCCTTCACCTGTTTATATGTAGGACAGACCCCCACCACACGCCCCATGTCTGGGGAGGCAAGACAGCAGGGTGGTGAAGAGCAGGGCTCAGGAGCCAGGCCTCCTAGGTTCCAGGCCTGGCTCTGCTGCCTGCTTGCTGGGAGACGGAGGATGACCCTCCCGGTGCCTCCAGTTCTCATCTGCAAAGTACGGGCCGTGGGGCCCCTCCTGGGATATCCTGAGGATTAGCTTAGTGTGTGTGAGGCACAGTCAGGACCCACTTAGTCTCGGTTGATACCATCATCATCATCATCATCATCATCAGGTGCTGGGAGAGTCGGAGCGGGAGGAAAAGGACCCTGTCCCTGGTCAGGGGTTTCTGGCTGGGAGGGCACCTGGGGGTATTCCTTGTCCCCGTCTATCCCCATGAACTCAAGGGAACAGAAACTCTGACCCCCTCCAGGGGGTTCCCCTGAAGGGAGGGGACCAGGCAAGCTGCCAAAATCTAACCTTGTCTCCCTCGCCCTCTTCCTGACCCCACCCCATCCAGTGGCGATGGATGATGAGGATGGGAGATGCTTACTAGACGTGATTTGGTGAGTAACGGGCTCCCCACCCCCTGCCCTCTGTCTCAACCCCTCCCCTCCCTCCCCTCCCCAGCTCCTTACCTCCTCAGCTTCTCTTCCTCTTCTCTTCCAGTGATCCACAGGCCCTCAATGACTTCTTGCATGGATCTGAGAAGGTAAGCTTGGGCGCAGGGAGAGGCATTCCCTATGTGGGGGGCTGTATAATTGGGAGTGAGGGACAGGGAGAGACACGTCCCCTTGATGCAGTAGCCATCTGCCTTGTGGCTTCTAACGCCAGGCACTGGAGTTACAGCAATGAGCAAAACTCATGGTAAATCCCCGTCCTCCTGCCATGGACACCTCCTTGGTAAACAAAGAAACCAGTCACTAATAAAGGTCATGGTGAAAAGTACCATGTAGAGTATGATAAAAACATAATAGTGTCATTTGCACAATGAACGAGGTTTAAAAGAAAATAAATAGGTCCCAGGGGCTGTTTTAGATAGTGTAGTCAGAGAGGGTCACACGAGGGAGGTAACATTGAAGGTGAGACCTGAAGGATCACAGCAAGGTGGCCAGGGCCGGTGCTCCTGGCAGGGGGAACAGCAAGTTCAAAGGTGGGAGAAAGCTTGGCATGGTTGAGGAACAGAAAGGAGGCTGGTGGGGCCAAACTAAAGGGGAAACTAGTAGGAGGTGAGACTGTAGTAGGTAAAAACCACCAGGTTATGCAGGCCTGGAAGCCCAATAGAGGAATTGTTATTTTTATTCTGAGTGTGACAGGCAGCTCTGATGGGCTCTTAAACAGGAGAATGCCATATTTGATTTGCTGCCCAGAGAACAGAACAAAATGGGGAAAAGTAGAAGTCTGTTGAGCTCTGAGCAGCTGTATTAGTATCTCTGGCTGTGTAACAGATTATCCCAGCATGCAGTACCTTCAGCAATTGTTAGAGCTCTTGCAGTGTCTGAGGGTCAGGAATCTGGGAGCAGCTTAGCTGGGTGGTTCAGGCTCAGGGACTCTCATGAGGTTGTAGTCAAGCTGTGGGCTGGGGCTGCAGTCATCCGAAGGCTTGACTGGGGCTGGCAGATATGCTTCCACCAGGACTTATTCCCGTGGCTGTTGGCAGGAGGCCTCAGCTCCTCACCACGGGGGCCTCTCCATAGTGCTGCTTAAGTGTCTTCACAGCATGGCAGCTGGCTTCCCCCAGAACGAGTAATCCGAGAGAGAACACAGGAGGAACCCTCAGTGCCCTTAATGATGCAGTCTCCAAAGTCCCACACCCTTCCTCCCATCACACTGTATTCACTAGAAGCTAATCAGTCAGTCTGGCCAGCACTCAGAGGGAGGAGAATTGAGCTCCACCTCTTGAAAGGAGAGGTATCAAATAATTTGTAGAGCAGAGGCATGAGCAATGGGATGATGGCAGGCTGGGCCATGGTGCAGGCAGTGGGGGAGGCATGCAGCACTGGATTTGGGATCTCTCTGGGAGGTGGCATCGGCTGGACTTGCTGGTGGACTTGATGTTGAGGGGGAGAGAGTGTTCACCATGGCTCCTGGATTTTGGCTTGGGCAACTGAGTGGATTCTGGTGCCATTTTCTGAGGTTGGAAATTTGGGGAAGATTCTGGAAGTCCAGGTGGTGCTGGTGGATGTACAAGTTGGGGTTCTGGAGAGATGTCCAGCTGGAACAAGAAATTAGGGAAGCCCCAGCCACAGGCAGACATTCACTGGGCACATACGTGGATGCCAGGGCCTGTTCTGGGCACTAAGGATGGTGCTAGGCATCCGAGAAGTCCCTGCCCTGCCAGAGACGGCACCGCAGGGCTTGTCAGGTGCCCGGATGGTGGGCGTGCCAGGCACTCAGGCTGCATTGGGAATGGAGTACTTGGTGAGAAGGCACAGGAGCTGTTGGACCACAGGTGACCGCTCCTGAAAGTTGTGCTACTGGAGAGACTGGGGGCAACGGCAGGGCACAGCTTGGGCAGAGGCATGGTGGAGGCAGGATTCTGGAATTCAAGGCAGTCACGGCAGGATCGTTTTGCAGGCCAGGCTCGGGGACTCAGCGCTGGGGATGCCTTGGGTTTCAGGCAGGCACCCAAGCCCCTGCCTTTGGGGCCTCTTCTCGGAGGCCAGAGTTTCCCATGCCCCCAGCCCTCTCCCATCCCAACCCTTGTTTTTCTGTCCCGAGTGACCCTAAATTGGTTTCTGCTCCAGAGCATGGGCCTGCCCTGCTGAACTTTGACCTTGGATGGGGTGGGTCTTGTTGCAGCTTGACAGTGATGACCTCTTGGATAATCCCGGGGAGGCCCAAAGTGCCTTCTATGAAGGTCCTGGGGTAAGTGCCGTGGCTCCCAATCTTCGCCTGAGCTGTTGGGGCCGCCAGTGGGAGGGGGGCCCTGAAGGCAAGAGGGGAGGCTTGGGCTCATCTCCTGAGGGCCGTTGACAGGAGGAGGGCGGGGGTGGGCCTCTGAGGGTGGCTGGACCACCCTGGCAGTGCAGGAGGGAGCAGAGCTGGGGAGTCCTGAGGGTGGCCAACATGGGTAAGGCTGACCGTGCCTTGCAAGGCCCTTCGGGGAAGAGGTGAGGGTCCCCGAGGCCTTGGGGCCCTGGGGCAGCTGGCGCAGAGTGGTTCTGGGGAGCTGAAGCAGATGTGGGTTGTGGGGTTCACAGGGGTACTCCTCTGGAGAGCAGAGGGCTGGGGGAGGCCTGGGGTCCTGCCCAACTCAGCCATAGCGGAGTGTGACCTAGGGGAGGGGCCTCCTCACCTGCAGAGTTCAGTCTTCACCTGGACAGTGAAGACAGGTGCTGAGCAAAGCCCAGAGTGGCCAATGCAGAGGACGTTTATCGAGCACCTACTGTGTGCCTGACTGCCGGTCCCATGACTAAGTGCCAGTTGTCCACACCACGGTGGTCACCTCCTTCCTCTTTCTCCCTCTTCTGTTGCTGCTTTCCCCTCTTCACCTTTTCTTTCCCCACTCTTCCTTTGGCCTCCTCCCTCCCCGCCTCCCCTTCCTCATTCCCCCTCCTCACCCTCCCACCTTCCCTCTTCATCAGAACACGCATTCACCAAACACTTATACGACTGGCCCTTCCTTGTCATCTTCATTTAGTTCTCACAGCTATAATATCATATTCCAAATAGCTTATGTTTCATAATATAAATGAGGAGGAAATGCAGTAATTATATAACGTTGGTCCATTTACAGGCCCAGTAACAGCAGTGATCCTGTTACTCTTTTGTGATCACACTTCTTACTGTGACCACCATTTTTGTATACCCTAAGATCCCTGGTCAGGTTCTAAATATTACTCTCTGCACGTGACATCGGTGAATTTTCACAGGCATCCCAGGAGGCAGGTTGGTTGTGACCATCTGGCAGTTAAGAGCTCAGGGGGTCACAGTGGCCTGCCTGGTCCTCAGTCGGTTGGAGGCTGAGCCAGAGCCCTGTCTGCCTGCCACTCCCCTCCACTCACCAGTGGTTGACCCAGGCAGTCCCCTCATCTGTGAAATGAAGAAGGGAGCAGCACCCGCCTCATGGGACTGTCACCAACAACAGCATGGACAATCACAGTAATAATGACAGTGATGATGATAGATGCTTCTCGTGCACCTGCCAGGGGCTGGGTGCTACTGTGAACCCTCCATGTGGATTTATTGAGAATCTTGGAAGCTGCAGGTTTTGATGGGTTATCTGGTTAGGTATTGGAGATGGAAAACTGGATCATAAGTATTGTTTGTGGGGCTATCCACACATATGCATGCTGATATTTTTCCATGCGTGTCCTGGGTTGCAGTCCAGGATAGCATGAAAAGCACTTAAAAAGTATTGAATCCAGGCACGGTGGCTCACGCTTTTAATCCGAGCACTTTGGGAGGCCGAGGTGGGCGGATCGCCTGAGGTTGGGAGTTCGAGACCAGCCTGACCAACATGGAAAAACCCTGTCTCTGCCAAAAATACAAAATTAGCCAGGCGTGCTGGTGCATTCCTGTAATCCCAGGTACTTGGGAGGCTGAGGCAGGAGAATTGCTTGAACCCAGCAGGCAGAGGTTGCGGTGAGCCAAGATCTCCACCAGCTTGGGCAACAAGAGTGAAACTCTGTCTCAAAAAAAAAAACCCCAAAAAACAAAAAGCATTGAACTCACAGTGCAGTTGGCACAGAAGCTCACAAATGGGAGCGGCTGTGATGTGAGCTTTTCTCCACCAGGACTACGACCGCTTGTCGGAAACCTTTAGGGCCAGGTGTGTTTCAGAATTTCGAATTTCTCAAATTCTGGAAAAGTGGTGCCATGTGTGTGGTGTGTGTAATGTCACACACTTGCCTTTCGATGGCCAAACTTAGGAAGTCACATCATGTGGATAAATGGATCCCACCTAAAGTGCCATGTCGGTTCTGGTCAGATTTTGCTGCCAACAGAGCTATGAAAACAGTCTCAGTTCTTAGAGCTTTTTGCGTTTTGTCATTACTGATAAGTGTTGTAGGCCTGTATTGACTATTTAAACAATAGTTGTTTGTTTTTATTTATTTTTGTTTTGTTTTGTTTGAGACGGAATCTCTCTGTATCACCCAGGCTGGAGTGCAGTGGTGCAATCTCGGCTCACTGCAAGCACCGCCTCCCAGGTTCAAGCGATTCTCCTGCCTCAGCCTCCTGAGTAGCTAGGACTGCAGGCGCCCGCCACCACGCCTAGCTAATTTTCATATTTTTAGTAGAGACGGTGTTTGACCATGTTGGCCAGGCTAGTCTCAAACTCCTGGTCTCAGGTGATCCGCCTGCCTCTGCCTCCCAAAGTGCTGGGATTACAGGTGTGAACCAATGCGCCTAGACTTTATTTTTGGTTTCTGGGCATCAGCTGGTAGAGATTGGGGGACAGCACCCCCGCGGGCTTGGGCTAGATGGGCATGGGTATGCGATGCAGGATCACGTTGGGCGCCAGGACCAGTGGTGATGAACTGAGGCCCGGAGCCACCACCAGCGGCTGTCCCGAGGGCACCCCACTGGGTCTTACTCTTGTCACTTAGGCTGGAGTACAGTGACACAATCATAGCTCACTGTAGCCTGGAACTCCTGGGCTTAAGTGATCCTCTCACCTCAGGCTCCCAATGTGCTAAGATTATAGGCGTGAGTCACTGTGCCTGGACTTGAAGAATACTTTTTTTTTAAATTACATTTTACTCATGGGTACAGATGGAGAAACTGAGGTCAGATCAAGCACGCCCTAGGTTACACAGCTAAGCCTTGGCAGAGCTGGGATTTGATCCCAGGTCCAGCCACTTGCAGGTGGAATGTTCTTTTTTCTTTCTTTCTTTCTTTTTTTTTTTCCTTTTTTTCTCAGACAAAGTCTTGCCCCTGTCGCCCAGGCTAGTGTGCTCGTAGCTCCACTATGCAGCCACAAACTCTTGGGTTTGAGTGATCCTCCCACCTCAGCCTCCCAAGTAGCTAAGACCACAGGCACATGGTACCACCTCTGGCTAATTTTTCTTTTTTAAAATTTTTTTATGGAGACAGGGCCTCAGTATGTTGTCCAGGCTGGTCTCGAACTCTTTGGCTCAAGCTATCCTCCTACCTCAGCCTCCCAAAGCACTGAGATTACAAGCGTGAGCCACCATGTCAGGCAGGAATGTTCTTTCTTGAACATGGCTGCCCTGTCACTTCAGCATTCTTTGCTGCAGCTGTGGCCTGAGCCTAGCCCCTTGCTAACCTCAGCTTATTCCTTCCTACCTTTCCTGGCCTCCAGCTCCATGTGCAAGAAGCTTCTGGCAACCATCTGAACCCAGAGCCCAACCAGCCGGCCCCCAGTGTGGACCTAGACTTCCTGGAAGATGACATCTTGGGCTCTCCTGCGACAGGGGGCGGCGGCGGGGGTGGTGGGGGCGCTGACCAGCCCTGTGACATCCTCCAGCAGAGCCTCCAAGAGGCCAACATCACAGAGCAGACGCTGGAGGCCGAGGCTGAGCTGGACCTGGGTCCCTTCCAGCTGCCTACCCTGCAGCCTGCCGATGGTGGAGCAGGCCCGACAGGCGCTGGAGGGGCCGCGGCCGTGGCTGCGGGGCCCCAAGCCCTCTTCCCAGGCGGCACCGACCTGCTGGGGCTGCAGGGCCCGCCCACCGTGCTGACCCACCAGGCCCTGGTGCCGCCCCAGGACGTGGTCAACAAAGCCCTGAGTGTTCAGCCCTTCTTGCAGCCTGTGGGCCTGGGCAACGTGACACTGCAGCCCATCCCGGGCCTCCAAGGCCTGCCCAATGGCAGCCCTGGGGGCGCCACGGCGGCCACCCTGGGCCTGGCGCCCATCCAGGTGGTGGGCCAGCCCGTCATGGCGCTCAACACGCCCACCTCCCAGCTGCTGGCCAAGCAGGTTCCCGTCAGCGGCTACCTGGCCTCCGCGGCCGGCCCCTCAGAGCCCGTGACCCTGGCGTCAGCCGGTGTCTCGCCACAGGGGGCTGGCCTGGTCATCCAGAAGAACCTCCCGGCCGCTGTGGCCACCACGCTCAATGGGAACTCTGTGTTCGGAGGCGCCGGGGCCGCCTCGGCTCCCAGCGGGGCGCCCTCGGGACAGCCGCTGGCGGTGGCCCCAGGCCTCGGCTCGTCGCCACTGGTCCCGGCGCCCAACGTGATCCTGCATCGCACGCCCACGCCCATCCAGCCCAAGCCCGCGGGAGTGCTGCCCCCCAAGCTCTACCAGCTGACACCCAAGCAGTTCGCGCCCGCGGGCGCCACGCTCACCATCCAGGGAGAGCCGGGGGCACTCCCACAGCAGCCCAAGGCCCCACAGAACCTGACGTTCATGGCGGCGGGGAAGGCGGGCCAGAACGTGGTGCTGTCGGGCTTCCCCGCGCCTGCGCTGCAGGCGAATGTCTTCAAGCAGCCACCGGCCACCACCACCGGGGCGGCCCCGCCGCAGCCTCCCGGATCCCTGAGCAAGCCCATGAGCGTCCACCTCCTGAACCAAGGCAGCAGCATCGTCATCCCCGCCCAGCACATGCTGCCGGGCCAGAACCAGTTCCTACTGCCTGGCGCCCCCGCGGTCCAGCTCCCGCAGCAGCTCTCAGCCCTGCCGGCCAACGTGGGCGGGCAGATCCTGGCAGCCGCTGCCCCCCACACGGGTGGACAGCTCATCGCGAATCCCATCCTCACCAACCAGAACCTGGCGGGCCCACTGAGCCTGGGCCCCGTGTTGGCCCCCCACTCTGGGGCCCATAGCGCGCACATCCTCTCCGCCGCCCCCATCCAGGTGGGCCAGCCTGCGCTCTTCCAGATGCCCGTGTCGCTGGCGGCGGGCAGCCTGCCCACGCAGAGCCAGCCAGCGCCCGCCGGGCCGGCCGCCACCACCGTCCTCCAGGGGGTCACCCTGCCCCCCAGCGCCGTGGCCATGCTCAACACCCCTGACGGCCTGGTGCAGCCGGCCACCCCTGGCGCCGCCACCGGGGAGGCCGCGCCCGTCCTCACGGTGCAGCCTGCACCCCAGGCGCCCCCGGCGGTCAGCACACCCCTGCCCCTGGGCCTCCAGCAGCCGCAGGCGCAGCAGCCCCCGCAGGTCCCCACCCCACAGGCTGCCGCCCCGCCTCAGGCTACCACCCCCCAGCCCAGCCCTGGCCTGGCGTCTAGCCCGGAGAAGATCGTCCTGGGACAGCCGCCGTCTGCCACCCCTACGGCCATCCTCACTCAGGACTCCCTGCAGATGTTCCTGCCCCAGGTAAGCAGGGCAGGGCAGGGGAGCAGGTACCAGGGGAGGCAGGTTTGGGAGGAGGAGGGGCCCTGGGGCGAGGCGCCAAGATCCAAAAGTGGATGCCACTGTGGCAGGTGTGGGGGAAGGTCTCAGTATGGCACAGGTGGCCCCTAAGAGGAGGCCGGAGGGCTGAGGGCCCTGGCTGAACTGGCAGGAAGATGGATTGGCAGGCTGGCTGACTGACAGACGAGGGGCAGGACAACTGTTAGGCAGCGAGAGGGACTGGCAAACAGACAGACAAGGGGAGGGACCAGCGAACAGGCAGAGAGAGGTCAGGCACTGGCTGGGCTGCTGACAGATGGAGAGGAGAGGGACCGGCAGGGAGAGGGACTAGTGCAGGGACAGAGAAGAGCAGGCACTGGCTGGGCTGCTGACAGACAAGGAGAGGGATCTCAGACAGGAAGTGGACAAGACAGGGATGGACGGACAGGCAGGTGGGGCAGGAGAGAGGCAGGGCAAGGTGGAGCTGGCAGAGGGGCCAATGGGAGCTCAGAATGGAGCGGGCTGCCTGGGTTTTGGCCTCCATGGCTTCTGTGCCTGGCACCCTACCTGCCGGGCTGCCCACTACCCTCTTCTCTGGAGCCCTGGGAGCGTCAGTAGGGGCAGGTGTCTCAGGTGGGGTGGTCGAGGGCCCGTGGGGGCGGCCTTCTGACCCTGTGCGGGCTGCCCATTGCAGGAGAGGAGCCAGCAGCCCCTCTCTGCAGAGGGTCCCCACCTCTCCGTGCCTGCCTCGGTCATAGTCAGCGCCCCGCCTCCCGCCCAAGACCCAGCCCCGGCCACCCCCGTCGCCAAAGGAGCTGGCCTCGGCCCTCAGGCCCCCGACGGCCAGGCTTCCCCGGCTCCGGCCCCCCAGGTAGAGGGACCCCAGCAGCGTGTGTCCGCAGCACAGACCCAGCCTCGCCCCTCCTGCCCGCTCTGCCGCTCCTCGCTCTCCACCCTGCCTGCGTCTCTGTCCTGCTGACTTGGAACACAGAGCTCTCCTTCACTCCCACAAAGTGTTTCCCAAGTGTCTCCCAATGATCACAGATGCCTGAGACCAGGGCCGGCCCTGGGGGAGCCCATGCGCTGCAGGAATGCAAGACACACACGGAAGGAAATCTGTTCTTTCCTAAAATTATAATTTTCACATCCGAATTAGTAATACATTCAGATAATTCACATTTAAAAAGGTACAAAAAGATGCATAGTGGAGAACCCCCCTCTCCTGAACCATAGCCTCCTGTCATCTTCCCAGGGTGGTTTCTTGCATTTGTTATCTGGATAGGAAAACAATCAAATGTGGATTCTTTTCCTTCAATTTTTACAAAAAGGGTAGCATCCTCTGCCTGCAGTGTTGCATTTTTTATTATTTAAAAATTGATTTTGAAGACCATTCTTCATTCTCTCTTTAAAAAAAAAAAAAAGAGATGGAGTCTTACTCTATCGCCCAGGCTGGAGTGTGATCTCGGCTCACTGCAACCTCCACCTCCCATGTTCAAATGATTCTCCTGCCTCAGCCTCCTGAGTAGCTGGGATTACAGGTGCCTCCACCATGCTGGGCTAATTTTTGTATTTTTAGTAGAGACGGGGTTTCACCATGTTGCCCAGGCTGATCTTGAACTCCAGACCTCAAGTGATCGGCCCGCCTTGGCCTCCCAAAGTGCTGGGATTACAAGTGTTGGCCACTGTGCCCATTCCCATTCTTCATTCTTTTATATGACTGCATAGTATTCCACTGTGTGCATGTACTGATATTTATTTAGCCAGTCTAAATTGTTGGGTTTTTAGGTCACTTCTGATCTTTAGCTATTATGAACAAGGCTGCAAAGAATGCCTTTGTATGTATGTCATTTTGTAGGGTAAGTTCTTCACAAGGAATTTGCTGGCTCTGAAGGCATATTCATTTTCATCTCTGACAGATATTGCCAAATTGCCCCTGTGGAGTATAAATGAGTTTAACCTTTATCAGCAATATGTGATTATGCCTTCCCCGCCCTGCCCACAACCTCACCAGTATGTTGAACTTGGCCGATCTAGATAGGTGAAAAATAGTGTCTTGTTTTGTTTTCATTTGCATTTCTTTTATTGTGAATGAGCTCAGGCAGATTTTCATAAGAGTAAGAGCCATATGTACCTTCTGTTTTATGAAGCTGCTCATACCCTTTGCCATTGTAAAATCTGGGTTACTGTCATTTTGTTGTAGATTTGTAGAAACTCTTTACATATTAGGAAAATTAGCCTTTTGTCTTAAGAGTAATATGCATTATGCTTATGAGTCATAAGCACATAGCAGGTTAGGGAGATATCCTCTAGAACCCTCTTATTCTAGAGCAGTGAATGTGGTACTCATTCAAAAAGGACCAGTGGATGGGTAGGAAGAGGAGGACCAGTGGATGGGTAGGAAGAGGAGAGTGGGACAGTGACAAGGGCAGGATGGCAGAAGTCAGCATGGGCTTTGACCTTGAACAGCAGTTATTTCACTTGCAGGCTCTCCCACTTACCATTTAACCTTTAGCAACCAATTGTTCATTCCATCAGCAGATGCTTAGGTAGGCTGAGGGAGCACTTAGGTGGAGTAAATGAGTTAGCACAAAGTAAGCACTTGATAAATGTTTGCTTTTATTATTATTATTATTATATATTTTTTGAGACAGAGTCTCACTCTGTCACCTAGGCTGGAGTGCCGTGGCAAGATCTCGGCTCGCTGCAACCTCCACCTCCTGGGTTCAAGTGATTCTCCTGCCTCAGCCTCCTGAGTAGCTGGGATTACAGGTGCCCGCCACCATGTTTGGCTAATTTTCATATTTTTAGTAGAGATGGGGTATCACCATGTTGGCCAAGCTGGTCTCAAACTCCTGATCTCAGGTGAACCATGTGCCTCAGCCTCCCAAATTGCTAGGATTACAGGCTCCTGCCACCATGCCTGGCTAATTTTTGTATTTTTAGTAGAGAGATGGGGTATCACCATGTTGGCCCGGCTGGTCTCAAACTCCTGACCTCAGGTGATCCACCCACCTCAGCCTCCCAAAGTGCCGGGATGACAGGTGTGAGCCACTGCCCCCAGCCTAGCAGTCTCTCATTTAAACCTCACAACCTCCACAACCTCCTCACAAACCTCACAAAATGAGGTGGTAGCATCTCATTTTGCAGGTGAGGAAACAGGCACAGGGAGATTAATTAGCTTGCCCAAGGTTGCCCAGCTCACAAATGGTAGGGCCTGGATTAAAACCCTGGGGGCTTATTGCTGGAGACACCTGAAGTCTTGAGAAAGCCAGACCTGGATGTGAATCCAGCTCTGCTTAGTGGAGCTCTCTAAGGCATGGTTTTTGCATCTAAAATGGGAATAAGGCCAGTGACCTGACATGATGGCACTGCACAGAGCCATTGCTCAGTGAACAGACACTTACTGTTAGCAGTTGCAGTAATTATGCTGTAGCTGAACTTATTTTTTTGGAAGCAGGGTCTGGCTCTGTCGCCCAGGCTGGAGTACAGTGGTGCAATATTGGCTCCTACAACCTCTGCCTCCCATGCTTAAGTGATCCTCCCACTTCAAACCCTGAAGTAGCTGGGACTACAGGTGCGTGCCACTACGCACAGCTAATTTTTTTTTTTTTTTTTTTTTTTTGTATTTTGTTTTGTGGGGGAGATATGGGGTCTCACTATGCTGCCTAGGCTGGTTTCGAACTCCTAGGCTCAGTGATCTTCCCACCTTGGCCTCTCACAGGGCTGGGATTACGGGGGTAAGCCACTGTCCCTGGCCACGTGGATGACCTTTGAGAAGGATGCCTAGTGTGCACAGTCAGATGTGCACCCGAGCTGATTCTTAGTCACACACAGAGGCAGGGAGGCACAAGGTAGGACTCTCCACAGCAGCTGTGTCTGCAACAGTGCCAGCATGACAGAAGGTGGTCGATGAATGTTTGTTGAGTGGGCATGTGGTTGGACAGATGGATGGCTGAATGGACGGACGGATGGATGGCATGGGTGGGTGTGTGACTGGGTGATTGGCCAAGTGTCCCCTGGCGGGGACAGAATCATCCAGATTGAGAACCACTATCCTGTGTATATGCAGGAATGCACGGAATAGCAGTTCCCAATCTGGATGATTCTTATTGTTAGTAAGAGTAGTGGTTCTCTTACTGTATGAACTCCAACCCTTGCGCTCGGAATTCTGCTCTCTAGACCCAGATAGATTTGGCAGCCTCCGTGTGTGTGTGTGTATGTGTGTGTGCACGTGCACGCATTTTCCCTTTGTGTTGACACAAACAGAAACGCAAAGACTGTGTTCTGCATCTGGCTTTGCTTATTTAGCAATATATCTTGGAGCACTGGCTTTCAGATCTTTTTTTTTTTTTTTCCTTGACCCACCACCCGGGATAAGAATTACTTTTTTATTTTAATTTTTTGCTCTGTCACCCAGGCTGGAGTGCAGTGGCGCGATCTTGGCTCACTGCAACCTTCACCTCCTGGATTCAAGTGATTCTCCTGCCTCAGCCTCCCGAGTAGCTGGGACTGCAGGCACGTGCTACCGCATCCAGCTAATATTTGTATTTTTAGTAGAGACGGGGTTTCTCCATGTTGGCCAGTCTGGTCTCAAACTCCTGGCCAGGCTGGTCTCGAACTCCTGACCTCAGGCGATCTGCCCACCACAGCCTCCCAAAGTTCTGGGATTACAGGTGTGAGCCACCATGCCCGGCACAAGAATTTCATTTTATGTCACCACTCAGGACACGCCTACATATATGTATTTGTATATATACACATATCACTGAAACAGAAGTTACAATGTGTGATACACATCAGTATTTTCTATTCTGTTTCCACTGTTTTCTCTGGGGTTAGCGGGGAGGCGTGGAGTCTCCCTCTGTCGCCCAGGCTGGAGGGCATGGCACTATCTTGGTTCACTGCAACCTCCACCTCCCAGGTTCAAGTGATTCTCCTGCCTCAGCTTCCCAAGTAGCTGGGATTGCAGGAGTGCACCACCATGCCAAGCTGATTTTTGTGTTTTTAGTTGAGACGAGGTTTTACCATGTTGCCTAGGATGGTCTCGATCTCCTGACCTCAGGTGATCTGCCCACTTTGGCCTCCCAAAGTGCTGAGATTATAGGCGTGAGCTACCGCACCCAGCCTCCACTGTTCTTTTTAAGTGCTGGTCACAACCCCCTAAGATGACTTCAGCCATTATCAATGGTTACTACGTGTAGGGGTGTGTTTTTATTTTTGGGTTTTTTTTTTTTTTGCAAACCACCATCTGGGAGGATTGCTGTGATGTGGGCGTTAGGAAATAGGACTTGGCCACTTACAGCCCTGTGACCTTCAGCAAGCTGCTTGCCTCTCTGTTGTACCACGGTGTCCTTGCCTGCAGAGTGAGAATGATAGGAACAGCGGCTACTTCATACAGCTGTGAGGGTTAAATAAACTAATATCTGTAAATTAATAGATGTACATTAACATTAAAATGTTTTAGAACAGAGTTGGGCATGAAAGAGCTATGAAGGGAAAGAAGCCAGGCAAAATTTCTTTTTGCTTAATTTGATTTTTATTCATTTATTTGTTTATTTTTCCGGGCAACTTTCTATAAAGAGGCAATAGTAAACGTTTCAGGCTTTTGAGGGCCATATAGTCTCTGTTATTATAGCGCAAAAGCAGCCACAGACCGTATGCAAATGGATGAGCACAAGAGTGTTCCAATAAAACTTTATTTAAGGACACTGAAATTGGAGTTTCATGTAATTTTTGCAAGTCACAAAATATTATTCTTATGATTTTTTTTTCTTCAACTGTTTGAAAATGTAAAAACGGGCCGGGCGCGGTGGCTCAAGCCTGTAATCCCAGCACTTTGGGAAGCCGAGACGGGCGGATCACGAGGTCAGGAGATCGAGACCATCCTGGCTAACATGGTGAAACCCCGTCTGTACTAAAAAATACAAAGAACTAGCCGGGCGAGGTGGCGGGCGCCTGTGGTCCTAGCTACTCGGGAGGCTGAGGCAGGAGAATGGTGTAAACCCGGGAGGCAGAGCTTGCAGTGAGCTGAGATCCGGCCACTGCACTCCAGCCTGGGCGACAGACCAAGACTCCGTCTCAAAAAAAAAAAAAAAAAAATGTAAAAACTATTCTTAGCTTGTGGGCTATAGTTTGCTTCTTTCTTTTGATGTCTTTATTGTGTTTTGTGATATGGACATACCATGATTTCTTTATTCAGCCCCTTCTTCAGGAATACTTCAGGTGGTTTATTTGTCATTGTTAACAAACGAAACTCCTATAAGATATTCTTGGCTGAGCGTGGTGGCTCACACCTGTAATCCCAGCACTTTGGGAGGCCGAGTCGGGCAATCACCTGAGGTCAGGAGTGCGAGACCAGCCTGGCCAACGTGGTGAAACCCCATCTCTACTAAAAATACAAAAATGAGTGAGGCATGATGGTGGGCACCTGAAATCCCAGCTACCTGGGATGCTGAGGCAGGAGAATCGCTTGAACCTGGGAGGCGGAGGTTGTAGTGAGCCTAGAGGGAGTTGTGGTGAGCTGAGATCATGCCACTGCACTCTAGCCTGGGTGGCAGAGTGAGACTCTGCCTCAAAAAAAAAAAAAAAAAAAATTCTTGCATCCATCCTTTGCACACAGGTAAGAAAGTACTTGTAGGGTAAATTTCTAGAAATAGAATTGCTAGACGCAAAGGATAAGCTTTCCAGCCATTTTATGGAAAGTGGTAAACCTTTTTGAAAAAGTTCATGCCAGTGATGGCTTCTCTTGGTCCTGCAGCTTTACCGACACACGAGATTAGCAGCTGGCCTGCTCTTTGCCAGGCCGGAAAGTGACACACCCCCTGTGCTTTTCTCTAATTGTGTGTGAAGTTGAGCATCTTGCCGCCTCCACATGGGGTTCTTGAAATCTCTTGGAAGCTGAGTGCGGTGGCTCATGCCTGTAGCCCCGGCTACTCAGGAGGGAGGCTGAGGCAGGAGGATCACTTGAGCCCAGGAGTTTGAGGCCAGCCTGGGCAACATAGTGAGACTTCATTTGTGAAGAAAGAAAGAAAGAGAAGGAGGGAATCAAAAAAAATTTTCTGGCCAGGCAGTGGCTCACACCTGTAATCCCAGCACTTTGGGAGGCCAAGTTGGGTGGATCACGAGGTCAAGAGATTGAGACCATCCTAACCAACATGGTGAAACCCCATCTCTACTAAAAATACAAAAATTAGCTGGGCGTGATGGTGTGCGCCTATAATTCCAGCTACTCGGAAGGCTGAGGCAGGAGAATTGCTTGAACCTGGGAAGCAGAGGTTGCAGCGAGCTGAGATTGCTCTCAAAAAAAAAAAAAAAAAAAATTTTTTTTTCTTTGTTTTGTTTTATTTTTTGTTTTTGAGACAGCTTCTCTCTCTGTCACCCACGCTGTAGTGCAGTGGCATGATCTCGGCTCACTGCAACCTCTGTCTCTGGGATTGAAGCAATTCTCCTGCCTCAGCCTCCCAAGTAACTTGGATTATAGGCACATTCCACCATGCCTGGCTAATTTTTCTATTTTTAGAGAGACGAGGTTTTACCATGTTGGCCAGGCTGGTCTTGAACTCCTCACCTCAAGTGATCCACCTGGCTTGGCCTCCCAAAGTGCTGGGATTACAGACGTGAGCCACTATGCCAGGCCTAGCTTTGTTTTTTCTAAGATAAATATTGTAACATTTTGGTATGGAGTTTCTGTTTAACTCCCCCGACCCCAATTTTATTTAAAACATTTTTTAAATAAGGCATTTTATTCACATGGTATAATCACCAAAATTTTTTTCTTTTTTTCTTTTTTTTTAGAGACAAGGTCTTGCTCTGTTGTCCAGGCTGGTCTTGAACTCCTGGGCTCAAGCAGTCCTCCTGCCTTAGCCTCCCAGAGTGCTGGGTTTAGAGGCATGAGCCACTGAGCCTGGCCGAATTTATTTTTATTTTTTTTTGAGATAGAGTCTCACTCTGTTGCCCAGGGTAGAGTGCAGTGGCAAGATCTCTGCTCACTGCAACCCCCACCTCCTGAGTTCAAGCAGTTCTCCCTGCCTTAGCCTCTGGAGTATCTGGGATTACAGGCACCCACCACCCTGCCAGCTAATTTCTGTATTTTTAGTAGAGACAGGGTTTCGCCATGTTGGCCAGGCTGGTCTTGAACTCCTGACCTGAGGTGATCTGTCCGCCTGACCTCCCAAAGTACTGGGATTATAGGTGTGAGCCACCACACCTGGCCACCTGGCCTAATTTTTGTATTCCTTTTCAGTTCTTTGTGTATTATACAACCTAGTGCAAATATGGTTTATATTTCTCTCCCATTTGTACCCAAAGGGGAGCTCATTATGTACTTACTGTGACAGCAACAGAGAGTTTGCTTGTTTTCTGTTAGAGTTTTGAAGTATTCCTTTGTACAGTTCATTTCCCCAGGAAATGCCATATTGATGCATGTTAGGCCACATCCAGATTTTGGCATTCTACACGAAGCTGCGGGAAACAACTTGTTCACTTGTTTTTGTTTTTGCTTTTGTTTTTGAGAACGTTTCGCTCTTTTTGCCCAGGCTGGAGTGCAATGGCGTGATACTGGCTCGCTGCAACCTTCACCTCCCAGGTTCAAGCAATTCTTCTGCCTCAGCCTCCCTAGTAGCTGGGACTACAGGCGCATGTCACCATGCTCAGCTAGTTTTTGTATTTTTAATAGAGACGGGGTTTCACCATGTTGGCCAGGTTGATCTCCAACTCCTGACCTCAGGTGATCTGCCTGCCTCAGCCTCCCAAAGCGCTGGGATTACAGGCGTGAGTCACCATGCCTGGCCTACTTGTTCACCTGTTATTTCCCATGTGTGCAGGTCTGTTTACTTCTTGAAGCCTGTTTGCTGGACCAAAGCAAATGTGCATTTATAACATGGATAGCTACTGCTGAATTGCATTCCTCTGGAGTTGTAGCAAATTGTGCCAGTTTAGACCCCCAAGGGTAGTATATGCAAGCGTCTTTACTAGACATAGGCTTTATTCCTAATGCAATGGGTGATAAATGGTACCCTGGGGTGAAAAATAGTGCCCTGGGGTGTGTTTTGCTGTGCATTTTTCTTATTACAAGTGATAATACTGGAAATACGCAAGCCTTGTGTCTTTCCTTTTCTGTGCACTGTCTGATCATATCCTTTGCCCCTTTTTCTCACCAGTTGTAATTCTTAGTGATTTCTAGAGGCTCTTTATATATGAGAGAGATGAACTTTGTGCTAGGAGTTACAAGTATTTTCCCCAGTAAGTCATTTGGCGTGTGACTTAATTTGTGGGTTGTGTGTGTGTGCACTTTTGATGAGAATGAAATTAAAACTTTTTAAGTTTTTGGTATCTTTAAGCTTTTTATGTTTAAATGACTTCAAACACATAAAAAGTTTCAGGACTAGTACAGAGAGCTCATGGTAGTTCTTTACTCCTCAACTAGATGTATTAGTTATCTATTGCTATGCAGTAAATTACCCTCAAAACTTACCAGGTTCAAACAGCAAGTATTCACATGTCTCACACAGTTTCTAAGCATCAGGAATCTGAAAGCAGCTTAGCTAGGAGGTTCTAGCTCTGTACCTCCCATGAGGTTGTAGTCACGATGTCAGTTGGGCGGTAGTCATCTGAAGGTCCCACTGATCTGGAGAACCTGCTCCCATGCTCACTTGTGTGGCTATTAGCAGGAGGCCTCAATTGCTCCCTCAGTGGGCCTCTCCAAGGGGCAGCACATGACACACAGTGGTTGGCTTCCTGCAAAGTGAGTGACCCAATAGAAACAGACTGAGAATGCTCAGGATGGGAGCAGCAGGCTTTTTATAACTAATCTTGGAAGTGTCATGTAATCACTTCTGCCAAAGTCTATTGGCCACAAAGACCAGCAGTGGGAGGGGACTGAACACAAGGAGGTGGGGATTGGTGGTGGCTGTCTCCAACATCTACCCATTGTCAGTCTTTTGCTGCATTTGCCTTGACCTTAGCATTCTCATTCTGTGTACATTTTTTTCTGAATCAGTTGAGAGTAAGTTGCAACCATTATACCCCTTCGCCCCTTAATATTTTATTTTATTTATTTATGTATTTATTTATTTTTGAGTCTGAGTCTCACTCTGTTGCCCAGTCTGGAGTGCAGTGGTGCAGTCTCGGCTCACTGTAGCCTCTTCCTCCTGGGTTCAAGCCTCAGCCTCCTGAGTAGCTGGGAGTACAGGTGCACACCACCATGCCCTGCTAATTTTTGTGTTTTTAGTACAGATGGGGTTTCACTATGTTGACCAGGCTGGTCTTGAACTCCTGGGCTCAAGTGATCCACCTGCCTTGGCCTCCCAAAGTGCTGAGATTACAGGCGTGAGCCACCGCGGCCAGCCTACCCCTTAATATTTTAGTATAATATTTCAACCTTTGAGAACAACGACATTCTCTTTCTTAACCATCATACTGCAAAGAAATAAAGCAGACAGCATTGACATGATACTGTTGTCAAATCCACTGTCCATAATCCAACGTCACCAGGCGCCCAGGGATCCTGTAATGTTGTATTATTCTATTTCGTGTAGCAGCAGAGTGCCGCTGCGTGCGGGCCACCTCCCTGAGCCCTTGGAACCTGTTGAGTGGGCAAGTTCTTTTTTCTCCGACTCAGCGATGTCGGAGAATTGGCCATTTGAGTCATTTCTCCTTCTCCTCTATTGTAAATACTCCCACAGTGGGTATCCCCATGAGCAAGTACTTGAATATTCTTTTTTGATGTTTGTTTTTGAGACAGAGTTTCACTCTTGTTGCCCAGGCTCGAGTGCAGTGGCGCGATCCTGGTTCGCTACAACCTCCGCCTCCTGGGTTCAAGCGATTCTCCAGCCTCAGCCTCCCAAGTAGCTGGGATTACAGGTGCATGCCACCATGCCCGGCTAATTTTTTTTTTTGTATTTTTACTAGAGACGGGGTTTCATCATATTGACCAGGCTTGTCTCGAACTCCTGACCTCAGGTTATCTGCCCGCCTCAGCCTCCCAAAGGGCTGGGATTACAGGCGTGAGCCACCGTGCCCAGCCGAATATTCTTTATCACAGATTCCTGGAGGGGGAATTTCCAGGTCAAAGTCGTGACCCTTTCAAAGTCCCCAGACCAAGCTGCCTTCCAGGGGACAGCCCCATCAGCCGTACACAGTGCCAAGGACTGCGCCTCTTATCTCTTCTTAGAGGTGGCAAACCTTTCGGGTGTCTGGATTGATGACTGATTAATTGATTGACTGGTTGGTTTGGTTTGGTTCTTTAACTGTCAGAAGTTACTCAGGGCCCAACTTGGAAGGGATGCTGGAAGGGCTGTAGGACTTAGAGGCCAAAGCTGGTGGTGAATCTGATGTCATGCCGAGAGGCCCGGCTCTGGAGTGTGGTGGCGATGGCTGTCCTCGGGCAGATCTCCTGAGCTGTCTAAGCCAGAACTCAGTCAGCTTTGAGAAACAGCTCAGAAGTCACTGAGCAGTGTAAAGGCCTCAGTTCCGCCTTCCCCCGCCTGGAGAGTCTGGACCAGTTTTGGCGCCTTGGCCTCAGTTTCTTATCTGTGAAATGGGTCCAGTGTTACCACTGCTCTCAGGGCTAGGGAGAGATTGCACAGATGGATGCAGGAGGCCAGCCATTCGTGTTAGATCAGCATGAGCTGTTACTAGGATGCAGATTCTGTGACAGCAAGCGTCACGGTGCCAGCCCAGTGTTGGGTACACAGCTGGTACCCACTGGTTACACAGTGGCTGCTCTGGTTATGATTCTTTGGGAGGAGGGTCCATAGGGGCAAGGCGCTCTGTCTGAGACACGCTTTAGGCGACGTGGCTGTGTGCGCGTGACAGAACTAGCACCAGATCACGTGTGCTTGCAGACACAGGCTTCATCACAGTCTGGTGTGTTGTGCACACACACGCACGCTTGCACCTGCAAGCTCACGTGGCGCCCAGGTAGGCCTGCAGCCATGGCCACACAGGCACACAGAGGCAGGTGCCCAGGACACTTAGAAGTCTGGGCCTTCCCATGCCCGCATCCGGAGGTCCACATGTGGCTGTGAACCCAGGCCTGTCCCTGTGTGGCCATCCGTATCGTCGGCAGCCCCCGTGCCATGGCCATCAGCCCCTAGCCACGGTACACAGCAGCATGCTGTTGTCTCTTTGCCTTGACTTGGCTAGATGGGCTGGTGGGGGCTGGCGGCTGGGACGCTGCCCTGCCCGCCCTCCTTCCCCGCTGCTGTGCTCGCCGCCCGGCCCTCCTGCCTCCTGCTGGGCAGCAGGTGTGGTGCCCCTGCTGCCGCCGCCACCACTGCCTCTGCTTCCTCCGCTGCTGCCACCCCAACCCTACAGGGCTCGCCTTTGTCCAGGGAACTGCGAGGGGCTGGGGGAATGGGGCAGAAGGGGGTTTGAAATTGGAGGCCAGAGAAATGTGGAGGAGCTGGGGTGGGGGACAGAGGTCGGGGGCAGGTGGAGGGGGCGCCATGGGGAGTGAGAGACGAGGGAGGGAAGGGCAGCCGTGGCGGGCTCCCCTCTTAGGATGGGGGTGGGCTAGGAAGGGGGCTTCTGGCGGGGATGGCTGGGGACCCCAGTGTCTTGGGGCAATGGGAGCTACGGTTGGTTCTGACCCCCGCCCCTCCCCTCTCCCTCCCTCCCCTGCCCAGATCCCGGCAGCGGCTCCACTGAAGGGCCCAGGCCCCTCTTCGTCCCCATCACTACCTCACCAGGCCCCTCTGGGGGACAGCCCCCACCTGCCCTCCCCACACCCCGCCCGGCCCCCTTCCCGCCCACCCTCCCGGCCCCAGAGTGTGTCCCGCCCTCCCTCAGAACCAGCCCTGCACCCTTGTCCCCCACCCCAGGGCCCCCCAACTCTGCCTGGCATCTTTGTCATCCAAAACCAGCTGGGCGTTCCCCCACCTGCCAGCAACCCGGCCCCTACTGCCCCAGGCCCGCCCCAGCCGCCTCTCCGCCCCCCATCCCAGCCGCCTGAGGGACCGCTGCCCCCAGCCCCCCACCTCCCTCCATCCTCCACCTCCTCCGCTGTGGCCTCCTCCTCCGAGACGTCCTCCAGGTTGCCAGCCCCTACGCCATCCGACTTCCAGCTCCAGTTCCCACCTGGCCAGGGCCCCCACAAGTCCCCCACGCCCCCTTCAACCCTCCACCTGGTCCCTGAGCCAGCAGCACCCCCCCCACCGCCTCCTCGGACCTTCCAGATGGTGACCACCCCCTTCCCAGCGCTGCCCCAGCCGAAGGCTCTTCTCGAGAGATTTCACCAGGTAACGGGAGGCAGGGACCGCCCGCCCCATCAGCCCCATCCCATCCCACCCCCTCAGTCTGATGGGAGCCCCTCCGCCTTCCGGCTCTGTGTTCCTCCCCAGCCCTGCTGCGTCTGGACACCCCCACTCCTAGCCTGTGTTCCCCACCCCTCATCCACCTGTCCCCTCCTCAGGTGCCGTCCGGAATCATTCTCCAGAACAAGACTGGAGGGGGCCCTGCCACCCCGCAGACCGCCACCAGCCTGGGGCCCCTCACCAGCCCCACTGCTTCTGTGCTGGTCAGTGGGCAGGCCCCATCCGGGACCCCCACCGCCCCCAGCCACGCCCCCGCCCCGGCACCCATGGCCACCACAGGTAGGGGAGAGGTCGCCCACATGCCCAGGGAGACGGGGCCTGAAGATGGGCGAGCGGGGCTGAGAGCAGGGAGGAGGGGCTGGGGCAGGGCTGTGGGACTCAGCACAGGGCATCAGCCAGAACTCAAGGGACCCAGGAAGGCTTGAGGTGGCAGGGCTGGCCCCAGATTTGAAGGGCCGGAGGGCCAGGAGGAGAGGGGTGGGGTACAGGGTGGGGCTACCGTTTGAGGAAGGGGCCTTCATGCAGTGACCGCAGGCCCTATCTCCCCACCCCGCCCACCCCCAGGCCTCCCTCCTCTGCTTCCGGCTGAGAACAAGGCTTTTGCCAGCAACCTCTCGACCCTGAATGTGGCCAAGGCCGCTTCCTCTGGGCCAGGGAAGACCTCTGGGCTGCAGGTAAGGGGCCCTCAGAGCAGGGGTCAGGACAGGACCAGGAGTCTTCGGGAACTGGGAACCGGGGCTGGCAGGGGCAGGGAGACACGGGAAGACGGGGACAGGATGAAGCTGGGACCATCAGGCAGCTGAGACCACGAACAGCCGTGCAGGGACAGGAAGGGCAGAACGACACCCAGACAGGCAGCCAGAGATGAGGGAGAAGCATGGAGATGGTGGGACAGAGACGGCACCAAGACGACTGGCAACAGCATGAGGGACTGTCACTGGGGCAAGAGCAAGTGACATGGACACAGGGTGGGGAGGACAGGGCTAAGACTCAGGAAAGGCGGGTTGAGACAAGACAGACCTGAGACAGAGCGAATCAGGGACCGAGAATGGAAGGGTGAGAGGGCGTGGACAGCTGAGGCCGAGGCCACCTGTAAGACGGGGAGATGGAAGACAAGGAGAGGAGCAGATGGGAGGACCGGGACCCAAGAGGCCAGGAGAGGCTCAGAGACGGAGATGCCGGAACAAAGGCCAGACGCTGAGGACAAGAGGGGAAGCAAGGAAGGGAGGTGGGGGCGCGAAACGACTGGAGCCGCGTGGGGAGAGAGACTGTGCGAGGCAGGGGCGCCGGGTGCTGGGCGGTGACGTGGGAAGCAGGCATCCAGCAGAGGAGGGAGGTCACACAGAGGTGGCCCTGGGTGAGGGGACGGAGGGGACCCAGGTGGAGGACGCCCAGGGCTCCAGCCTGCCTTTCACCCTCTCTGTCCGCTCCCCAGCCCAGCCCAGGTCTCCCGCTGGGGTTTATTGTGATGGGCAGGGGATCCTGCGGCTGGGGCCAGGCCCCCACCCGGGTGAGACACCGGTCCCCTGCCCCATCTGTATCCCAGGCTGCAGGGGAAGCGGGTCAGGGCGCGAAGGGGAAGCAGGTCAAGGGAGGGAAGGCTTCTGGAGGCAAAGGCCTCTCACTCACCTTTCTTCCCAGTACGAGAGCAAGCTGAGTGGCCTGAAGAAGCCCCCAACGCTTCAGCCCAGCAAGGAAGCCTGGTGAGTGCACATCCCCCCCTTGCACGCCTGCCCTATACTTTCCAGAGACCTGGGGAGTATGGGGCCACCCTCCAGAAGCAGGGTTGGGGGGCCCAGTTGCCAAGCCCAGCTCCACCTCTTGCTAGCAATGTAGTTCCCTCATAGACCCTTAAGTTTCCCCTTCTGGAAAATGGGGTGGTAATGGGGGTGACCAGAGGGTAGTGGAGGGAGGGTGAGCTGTGACTCCGCCAGGCTGGGGCTCAAGAGGGCAGCAGTTCGGTCCGTCCTGGTTGTTGCTGTGCCCTCTGCGTCTCCCCACATGGCGGGGCATGAGCCCTACTGGGTGGGGGAAGTGAGTGGGTGGACATGGCTGTCGGGAGGGTGATGGGGGTGTTTGGGAATGGATGGATGGCGGTCTGGGTGGATCGACGGGTAAATGCTGGATGCCTGTCTGCCCTCTCTCCTGCCCTCCTTCCACCACCAGGATTTTTTGTTTTGTTTTAGGGAGGTTTCTTTGAGCCAGAGTCTCACTCTGTCACCTAGGCTAGAGTGCAATAGCAATGTTGGCTCACTGCAACCTCCGCTTCCCGGGTTCACGTGATTCTCCTGCCCCAGCCTCCCAAGTAGCTATGACCACAGGCACCCGCCACCATGCCCAGCTAATTTTTGTATTTTTAGTAGAGACAGGGTTTCACCATGTTGGCCAGGCTGGTCTTGAACTCCTGGCCTCAAGTGATCCGCCTGCCTCGGTCTCCCAAGGTGCTGGGATTACAGGTGTGAGCCACCATGCCCAGCCCACCATGAATGTTTTTTAAAAACATGTAAGGCTGGGGGGTGGAAGTTACAGTGAGCTGAGATCGCGCCATTGCACGCACTCCAGCCTGGGTGACAGAGCGAGACTCCGTCCTCCCACCAAAAAAAAAAAATATATATATATATTTATATATATTGTGGAGACAAGGTCTTACTATGTTGCCCAGTCTGGTTGGTTTTGGTTTGGTTTGGTTTTGTTTTGTTTTGTTTTTGGAGACCAAGACTTAAATTTTATCACCCAGGCTGGAGTGCGGTGGTGCAATCTCGGCTCACTGCAACCTCTGCCTCCTGGGTTCAAGTGATTCTCCTGCCTCAGTCTCCTGAGTAGCTGGGATTACAGGTGCCTATTTTTTGTATTTTTAGTGGAGATGGGTTTTCATTATGTTGGCCAGGCTGGTCTTGAACTTCCGACCTCAGGTGATCTGCCCATCTCGGCCTCCCAAAGTGCTGGGAGTACAGGTGTGAGCCACCATGCCCGGCCTAGGTTGGTCTGAAACTCCTGGGCTCAAGCGATCCTCCCATTTTAGTCTCCTGAGTAGCTGGGACTACAGGCATGTGCCACCACACTTGGCTAATTTTTAAATAATTTTTGTAGAGTCAGGGTCTTGCTGTGTTGCCCAGGCTGGTCTTGAACTCCTGGGCTCAGACAGTCCTGCCTCAGCCCCGCAAAACACTGGGATTGCAGGCGTGAGCCTCTGCCTGGCCTATGTATAAGTCCCCACTCAGTGCCCAGGCCTGAGCCCCATGTTGGGAACACAGGAGTAAGTGACACAGTCCCTGCCCCCAGAGTACAGAGAGGCTGCTGGTTTTTAGCCAAGTGTGGAGTTGGGCCTGCCTGGTGGGAGAGACAGTCACACGGCCAACAGACATAACCCACTGTAACATGGGCTACAAAAGCGGCCCCGTGAGAAGACAGGATCCAGTCTCCCTCCCTCCCTCCGGAAGGCTGCACTTAGGAGGAGGCAGGGTGGAGCCACACTGGCCCCAGGTGGCAGGAGGCAGAATAGCAGCTTCCAGGCTCTGGCCTCACTCCTGCTCTGCTCTTCCTCCTTTATGTGCTTTGGGAAGGAGTGACTTCACTTCACTTTCTCCACCTCACCTTCCCCTTCTGTAAAATGGGGATAGCGATAGTACTGCTTTGGTCGGCCCTAGGGACTCAGTGAGATGGAACAAGCACGTTCGGCACATGCGAACACCGCTGCCCAAGTATTCCCCTTCCCTCTGTTGTGTTCAGTTGCGGGCTGGGGCTGAGGGTTCAGGGACTTCCCCTGGCCCTCACCTGCGCACCCGCCCCCGACCCTCCGCCGTGTGTGGTCTCTCCCCTCTCCACCTGCAGTTTCCTGGAGCATTTGCACAAACACCAGGGCTCCGTCCTGCACCCTGACTACAAGACGGCCTTCCCCTCCTTCGAGGACGCCCTGCATCGCCTTCTGCCCTACCATGTCTACCAGGGCGCCCTCCCCTCCCCCAATGACTACCACAAAGGTGAGGCCTCCCCAGGACACAGCCTTATATGTCCCGGGGGACCCCAGCCGGTGGGGCGGGGCACCGCCAGCCTAGAGTTGTAGGTGCACGGTGCGCCGTGCTGCCCTGCCCCGCCGTCCTTCCTGCGCGTCTGCGGCCGCCCCCAACATCTCCGCCCTTGCCTCTCTCCCCTTCCTTGCAGTGGATGAGGAGTTTGAGACGGTCTCCACGCAGCTGCTGAAACGCACCCAGGCCATGCTCAATAAATATCGGCTCCTGCTCCTAGAAGAGTCCCGGGTAGGGTCAGAGTTGCCTTCCTCGCTTCTGGGCTCTTCCCCGCTGGGACGCTGCCCCTTTCCCTCGCCCGCTCTGGGCAAGGTGGAGCCTTCCACCCCTTCTAGCCCCGGGAGGGAGGTTGGGAGAAAGGCGTGAGCTCAGGAGGACAGTTTGGACCCTGTGCGCGTCGTCCCCATCGCTCGCGCCCCTTCCCCCTTCTTGCTGGTTCACTCGCGCGTCTTCTCTTCCCCCTACCCCAGAGGGTGAGCCCCTCAGCGGAGATGGTAATGATCGACCGAATGTTCATTCAGGAGGAGAAGACCACCCTTGCCTTGGATAAACAGCTGGCCAAGGAGAAGCCAGGTGAGAGAGGGTAGTGAGGCGGGGGGGGAAGGAGAGGTGCCCCCACCCCACCTGGGCGGAAGAGTTAGATTCCGGGTGGGGAGTGGGTGTGTGGCCCTACCTCACTCCACCACTAGGAGGCGCCCCAGCCCCGCCTTCCTACTGCGGTTGGGCCTCCCCTACCTCCCGCCTCCCAGACCAGAGAGCCCACATCCATCTTCCTCCCATTCCCGTGTGTCCCTTTCACGAACCCCGGCACCCTAGGATGGGGGGAATATTCCGCCACCCCCGTGGGACAGAAAACGGGAGAGCAGGCTCCTAGGTTGCAAAGTATATATAAGGTAGCGCGCACTCTTGGGTTCCAGTCCTTTGGGGACTCTGAGAGTGAGCGCCTCCTTAAGTGTTGCACCTTAGGCGGCTCGCTGGCCTCACCCTAGTCTCCTGTCTGCAGGAAACGGTACAGCAGATCCCAGCTGCCGGAGTTTTTAGAATATTCCCTTAACCCTCACCTGCATTCCAACTCCAGAGCTTCCCTTAAAAATCATGGTCCCTGCTTTCTGCTGCCAGGCCCAGGCTTTTCACCTTGAGCTCTGGACCTTAATTTTGAAAACGTAGTCATTGGTACTTAAATGGGTGCAAAGGGGTGGCCATAGTGAAGGAGGGGCCGGGAGCGAGTCTGAAGTCTCTAGGGTAGGAGAGGAAGGATAGTTCGGTGGTTAGGGGCTCGATGCTGGAGTCTTGGTTCAAACTCCGGCTCTGCCACTTACTGACTGTGTGACCTTGGGCAAGTTACTTACCTTCTCTGTGTCTCCGTGTTCTCCTTTTGTAAAGTGGGGGTTTTGATGATCAGTTTACAGTCCCTTATCTGACACCATTGGGGCCCGGTATGTTCTGGAATCTTTGCTTTTAGAAAGGCGATGAGCTACCTAGATGCTGTCTTCTGATTTACCCCCAGTGGGTTTGGGGAAGCACTCTGTGATCAAACACACTTCTGGAGTGAAATCAATGGGTATCCAGAGTAGTTGGGATAAATCAAGACCATAAATAACCTCATGTAGCCGGCTGCGGTGGCTCACACCTGTAACCCAGCACTTTGGGAGGCTGAGGCAGGAGAATCACTTGAACCCAGGAGGCGGAGGTTGCAGTGAGCTGAGATCATGCCACTACACTCCAGCCTGGGCAACAGAATGAGACTCTGTCTCAAACAACAACAACAACAAAAACACCTCATGTCATTTCAGACCAGATTTTGAAATTAGATACTTCTTAACCCCATTTTTTAAAAGTTATATATATAATTAGAGCAATGCTGTCCAATAGCGCGTTTATATTTTATTTATTTATGTGTTTGTTTGTAGTGACAGGGGTCTCACTACTGTGCCCAGGAAGGTCTCAAACTCCTGGGCTCAAGTGATCCCCCTGCATTGGCCTCCCAAAATGCTGGGATTACAGGCGTGAGCCTTGTTGTATATTCCCTTAATTCCCTTAAGTCTGAATGAGCCCCACGTGGCTCGTGGCTGCTGTTCCAGACACAGTGGTTTAGAGTTGGGGGAATTTGGGCCTTGCTGAAGAGGGTCTCACCCAGACCGTCCTGAGGATTGGAGGGTCCAGGGTGCGGTCTGGTGCCTGGCAGGTGGTAGGTGCTTACTGCACACAGCTCCTCCCATCCCAGCTCGGTCGTGGGGGGGGCCTCAACCTAACCCCGTGGGTTTTCTTTGCCCCGATTCTGCAGACGAATACGTGTCTTCCTCCCGCTCGCTCGGCCTTCCCGTCGCAGCCTCTTCTGAGGGTCATCGGCTCCCCGGCCACGGCCCCCCGTCGTCTTCAGCTCCCGGGGCCTCCACCCAGCCCCCTCCACACCTGCCCACCAAGCTTGTGATCCGGCACGGCGGGGCAGGCGGCTCCCCTTCGGTCACCTGGGCCCGGGCGTCGTCCTCCCTGTCCTCCTCCTCCTCCTCCTCCTCTGCCGCCTCCTCCTTGGACGCCGACGAGGATGGCCCCATGCCCTCCCGCAACCGCCCGCCTATCAAGACATACGAGGCCCGGAGCCGCATTGGGCTCAAGCTTAAGATCAAGCAGGAAGCCGGTCTCAGCAAGGTCGTGCACAATACGGCCCTGGACCCCGTGCACCAGCCCCCGCCTCCCCCCGCCGCCCTCAAGGTGGCGGAGCCCCCGCCACGGCCGCCGCCGCCACCACCGCCGCCCACGGGCCAGATGAATGGCACGGTGGACCACCCGCCGCCTGCCGCCCCCGAACGCAAGCCCCTGGGCACCGCCCCGCACTGCCCGCGCCTGCCACTGCGCAAGACCTACCGCGAGAACGTGGGGGGCCCTGGCGCGCCAGAGGGGACTCCCGCGGGCAGGGCACGGGGAGGCAGTCCGGCGCCACTGCCCACCAAAGTGGACGAGGCCACCAGCGGGCTCATCCGCGAGCTGGCGGCCGTGGAGGATGAGTTGTACCAGCGTATGCTGAAGGGCGCCCCGCCAGAGCCCGCAGCCAGCGCCGCCCAAGGCACTGGGGACCCCGACTGGGAGGCGCCCGCACTGCCCCCTGCCAAGCGGCGCAAGTCAGAGTCGCCCGATGTGGACCAGGCCAGCTTCTCCAGCGACAGCCCGCAGGATGACACGCTCACCGAGCACCTGCAGAGCGCCATCGACAGTATCCTGAACCTGCAGCAGGCCCCCGGCCGGACGCCCGCGCCCCCGTACGCCCACGCTGCCCCGGCCGGCACGCCCGCCTCCCCGCCGCCCCTGCACAGGCCCGAGGCCTACCCGCCCTCCAGTCACAACGGCGGCCTCGGCGCCAGGACGTTGACCAGATAACACCGGGCCGCCTCCCCTTCCCTGTCCCCTCCTCCCGCAGACGCCAGCCGGGTGTCCGCCCTCAGCCTCCTGGGGACTCGAGCCGGGGATCCCCTGACGGTTTTTCTTGCCTAAGTTATTTGAGTCACAAAGGCCTCCTTCCCTGCTGCCTGTTTCGGCTGGGTTGCTGGGGGGTGGGCGTGGATTTAGGGGAGGGGCTGTGATGTAAAACGCCTCCCCTGCCAAAGGAGGGGCAAAGTGATGTATCAGTTCCTGTTTCTTCCCGCTTCCTGGCACACTCTGCTCCTCTGTGCAGGGGACACGCGCGTGTTGGCCAGGGATGAGGCCACCAGGTTGATGCCAACGCTCCGGGTGCCTGTCTTGTCCATGTGGCTTCTCAGATGGTGGAGGGTGCTGGGAGCTGGCAGGGTCCTTCTAGACAGTCTCAGCCTCTCCCCACCCCCCCCAACAGGCTGTCAAACAAAACCAGAGGGGGTGGGGGAGCCAGCTTCCCAGCGCGCTGTGCCCGCAGGCACCCGTGTGACATCCAACATCCACACGTCCAGCTGCGTGACCCGTGTCTGTGTGTGCGCGCAAGTGAGTGAGAGATTTCGAATGCCCTCACCCCTCGACTTTGAAATCTGAGCAAAACAAGAAACTAGGGTCTTCCTCTCCCCGACCCCCTGCCCAGCTAGTCTTCCCTCTGTTCTTCCTGCCTCCAGCCGCCCGCGCCAGATTTTGGAATCTCGGAGACAAAACTAGTACTGTAAGATAAATTTTTTTGTACTGTATTTATTGTGTATAACGATTTTTTTAAAGGAGAATTCTGTACATTTAGAACTCTTGTAAATTAAAAACCGATCCTTTTTTTTAAAACTGTACTCACGCCGCCTTGGCCCATTGCTTTTGGGTGTTTGAGGGTGGGGGAGCGTTTGGATCTGGGGTTGTGAGGCCTTCTTCCCCGTGCATTTGTGGAGCACCTGCTGAGTACCAGGCCCCGTTCTAGACTCAGGGGGTTCAACGTGAACAAGGCAGACAAAAGTCCCTGCTAAGCCGGTAAGCTGACTTGTTAGTGGGGAAGGCAGGTGGTAAACAGCTAAGCCAGATCCAGCCAATTCTTATTTCTGTTAAGGTGCTCTGATCTCTGCATACACTTGGAGAATTAGTGAATACTGAGCCATTTCCCCCAGGGAGACAGGATTAGGTTTCTAAGGGCCTCTGATCACCACATTTTTGTCAATACATCACCTTAGTTTACGTGTATTGCTGTTTAAAAACACTTCTTAATGTATTTTTGAGATGGGCTGACTCTGTTACCCAGGCTGGAGTGCAGTGGCACGATCGTGGCTCACTGCAGCCTTGACCTCCCAGGCTCAAGTGATCCTCCCACCTCAGCCTCCCAAGTAGCTAAGATTATAGGCGCACCACCATGCCTAGCTAATTTTTTTCATTTCTTGTAATGATGGGATCTCACTATGTTGCCCAGGCTGGTCTGGAACTCCACGGCTTGAGTGATCCTCTGGCCTTGGCCTCTCAAAGTGCTGGGAATACAGACGTGAGCCACCAGGCCCAGCCCTAAAGATACCTTATTTCATTTATATTGTTGATTCATTCACATCGGAGTCATGCCAACAGCACTATAACTGGAACCTGGAGGAAGCTTATGTCACAAATGTATTTTATCTTTTCTCCAAAGGCACATCACAGCTTCTTGCACTTTAAGGTCACTAGATCGCACTTCAGCTCTATACGTGCTGTCATTTTGAACAATGAGTCACCAACAGAAAGCACAAAAATGTGAAAAGTGTGGGACTAGATACACCAAAAAAAGGACGCGTGTTTATGGTACGAGAGCCGAAACAGGGCAGAATGTCGCCTTACTCAACCTCAGCTGGGAACGTGTGTTGGGCAACTTGATATTTTGCAGCCCTGTGTGTGTTGAGATTCTTGACTTGGGGGTTACAAAGAAGTTTTGATGAGCAGATAAAATGTACAAATATGATATTTGCAAATAGCGAGGGTCCACTGTAAATGTGTATAGTGTCAGATGCCCATATAAAGAAAAATCAGGCTGGGCACGGTGGCTCACACCTGTAACCCTGGCACTTTGGGAGGCCAAGTCGAGCAGGTCGCCTGAGGTCAGGAGTTCAAGACCAGCCTGGCCAACATAGTGAAACCCTGTCTCTACTAAAAAAAAAAAAATGAGCTGGCATGGTAGCATGTGCCTGTAGTCCCAGCTACTTGGGAGGCTGAGGTGGGAGAATCGCCTGAACCCAGGAAGGCTGAGGCAAGAGAATCACCTGAGCCCAGGAGATGGAGGTTGCAGTGAGCCAAGATTGTGCCCCTCCAGCCCGGGGGACAGAGTGAGACTCCCTCCCCCCCCTCCCCCCCCCAAAAAAAAAATAAAGAAAAAAAAATTATGCTAGGTGTATTAGTCCCCTCAAGTTGCTATAACAAAATGCCCCAAATAGGGCAGCTTAAAACAGCAGGTATTTATTCTCCAACAGCCCTAGAGGCTTGAAGTCTAAAAACAAGGTGGCAGCAAGGCCATGCTCCCTCCAGAGGTGCTAGGGGAGGATCCTTCCTTGCCTCTGCCAGTTTCTGGTGGTCCCAGGTGCTCCTTGGCTTGTGGCTGAATCAGTCCAATCTTCGGCTGATTTCCCACTGTGTCTCTTCTCTTCTAAGAGCATCAGCCATATTGGATTTTTGCCTGTCCTACCAGTATGCCTTTGTCATAACTTAATCATATCTGCAAAAACCCTGATCCCCCATTTTTTTTTCCTTCTAGCTTTTTCTTTTCTTTTCTTTTTCTTTTTTCCTTTTTGAAACAGAAGTCTTGCTCTGTTGCCCAGGCTGGAGTGCAATGGCGTGATCTCGGCTCACTGCAACCTCCACCTCCAGGGTTTAAGCAATTTTCCTGCCTCAGCCTCCCGAGTAGCTGGTACTACAGGCATGTGCCACCATGCCCTGCTAATTTTTTGTATACTTAGTAGAGACAGGGCTTCACTGTGTTAGCCAGGATAGTCTCAATCTCCTGATCTCATGATCTGCCCGCCTCAGCCTCCCAAAGTGCTGGGATTACAGGCATGAGCCACCACGCCCAGCCCTTCTAGCTTTCTTCAGACCAGAGACCCTGATTCCAAATAAAATTACATTCACAGGCACTAGGGTTAGGCCATCAGCGTATATTTTGAGAGGACACAATGACTCAATCCCTAATGCAGGGTAAGGAGGTGGGTGTCACAGGTGAGTAATAATGATCTGGGCCGGTGGTGTGGGGTAAGAGAATTTACCAAGACAGTTGTAGGTAAAGAAAGGCAGTTTTATGGGCTCACGCCTGTAATCCCAGCACTTTGGGAGGTGGGCAGATCACTTGAGGTCAGGAGTTCAAGACCAGCCTAACATAGTGAAACCCTGTCTCTACTAAAAATACAAAACTTGGCCGGGCGCAGTGGCTCACGCCTGTAATGCCAGCACTTTGGGAGGCTGAGGTGGGCAAATGACATGAGGTCAGGAGCTTCAGACCAGCCTGGCCAACATGGCAAAACCCTGACTCTACTAAAAAATACAAAAATTAGCCAGGCATGGCGGCGGGCACCTGTAATCCCAGCTACTCAGGAGGCTGAGGCCGGAGAATCACTTGAACCCAGAAGGCAGAGGTTGCAGTGAGTTGAGATTGCACTCCAGCCTGGGCAACAAGAGTGAAATTCCATTGAAAAAAATAATAACAAATAAAAATACAAAAATCAGCTGGGTGTGATGGTGCACACCTGTAGTCTTAGCTACTTGGGAGCTGGGAGGATCACTTGAGCCCAGGAGACAGAGGTTGCAGTGAGCCAAGATTGGACCACTACACTCCAGCCTGGGCAACAGAGGGAGACTTCATCTCAAAAAAAAAAAAAAAAAAAAAAAAAAAGGCAGATTTATGACATAAAGTAGGACAATACACTGCAAGGTTGCAATGGGCAGCACAGCCAGAGAGAAGCTGAGTGCAAGGAAACAAAGGCTTGCTGGGGGTTGTATAGGATGGAGTTGGTTTTTTTGTCTGTTTTTTAGATGGAGTCTTGCTCTGTCACCCGGGCTGGAGTGCAATGGCATGATCTCAGCTCACTGCAACCTCCGCCTCTTGGGTTCAAGCGATTCTCCTGCCTCAGCCTCCCGAGTAGCTGGGATTACAGGCGCACACCACCACGCTCAGCTAATTTTTGTATTTTTAGTAGAGACGGATTTTCACCATGTTGCCCAGGCTGATCTTGAACTCCTGACCTCAAGTGATCCGTCTGTCTCTGCCTCCCAAAGTGTTAGGATTACAGGCGTGAGCCACTGTGCCCGGCCTGTAGGATAGAGTTCATGCTGCGTGCTGAAGAGGGCTTTGTGCAGTCCTGATAATGCCAGGGTTACAGTGAGCTCACTTGCAGGTGTCTGGTGACACTTGGGCGCAGGAAGATAGAGTTATTTGTACAGGAGGGCTATGTCCTGGACAGGAAAGAAGGGCAGACCTGTAACTTAGCTGCTTTATCTTTTTGCTTTCCTATGTTCTCAGCAGCCTGACTCTCCCTCATTAGGACTCTGCAAGTGGGTAAGGCAGCTGTCAGGCCCTAGTGTGCCTGTGTATGAACTAGAAAAGGGCACCCCTTACTCCTGGGTCCAGAATTGGAAGAGCAGAGCGTGAGCTGGGCTCCAGCCCCCTCTCACCCATCCAGTGAGTGCCTTGAGAAGTGAACAACCTGCCCAACTGCACATCAGGGCCCTCGGGATCAGGTGGGAAGGGAAGGATTCTTTGAGGAGGTGATATTTGAGCAGAGACCTGCAGGAAAAGAGGGAGGAAGCCACAGGAGATCTCTCAGGGAACAGCATCCAAGACAGAGGGAACCGCCAGTGCGAAGGCCCTGTGGCAGGAGCCTGCCTGGAGTGTCGGGGAACAGCGAAAAAGCCAATGCGGCTGCAGCCCATGAGTTACAGGGAGCAGTCTGGAGGTGAGGTCGGAGACGGAACAAAGCGCATCTCATCGTGCGGTACCGTATCCTCCAAGGAGATGATTTCGCTATTACTCTGAGTGAGACGGAAGCGTCAGGAGGGCCCTGAGCTGACTTAAGTTCACCAGTACCCTCTGGTGGCTGTTTGGGGGAATAGACGCGGGGCAAGGGCGGAAACCAAGTGCCGCGAGGAGGCGACTGCCGTGTGAGTCCAGGCAGATAGATGGTGGTGGCGGCTGGACTGGGGTGATGTACCCTATTTGTCTACAGGCCCCTGAAAGTGTTTTGTTTGCTTATTTCTTTCGTTGTTTTTAAGACACAGGGTCTCGGCCCAGCACTGTGGCTTGCTCCTGGAATCCCAGCACTTTGGGAGGCAGAGGCAGGTGGATCATCTAAGGTCAGAAGTTCGAGACCAGCCTGGCCAAAATGTCGAAATCCAGTCTTTACCAAAAAAGAAAAGAAAAAAAAAAAAAAAAAAGAAAGAAAAAGAAAAGAGAAAAGAAAAGAAAAAAATTAGCTGGGTGTAGTGGTGTGTGTCTGTGGTCCCAGCTACTGGGGAGGCTGAGATGAGAGGATTGCTTAAGCCTGGGAGATGGAGGTTGCGATGAGCTGAGATTGCACCATTGCCTGCACTTCAGCCTGGGCGATAGAGCCAGACCTTGTCTTAAAGAGAGAGAGAGAGACAGAGAGAGAGAGAGAGAGAGAGACAGAAGGTCTCACTGGGTCACCCAGGCTGGAGTGCAGTGGTGCGATCATAGCTCACTAAAGCCTCGAACTCCTGGGCTCAAAGGATCCTCCTGCCACAGCCTCCTGAGTAGGTGCATACACATAAAAAATCACCTGGCTAATTTTTGTTGTTTTATTTTTATTTTTTGTAGAGACAGGGATCTCACTGATCTATAGCAGTCCTCCCACGTCAGCCTCCCAAAGCGGTGGGATTACAGGCATGAGCCATGGCAGTGGGCCCCTGGGGTTGTGTGTGGGTGGGAAGCTGATTTCTGGGGTCTCAGAGGGATGGACCATCCCTTTTCCTAGCTCTAGAACTACCCCCTCCACATGCAAAATAAAGCAATATAGGAAAACAGCTGTTTCTTTAAAAAAAACTAAATTTTTTTTTTAGATGGAGTCTCGCTGTGTTGCCCAGGCTGGAGTGCAGTGGCACGATCTTGGTCCACTGCAACCTCCTCCTCCTGGGTTCAAGCCATTCTCCTGCCTTAGCCTCCCAAGTAGTTGGAATTAACAGGTGTGCACCACCATGCTGGGGTAATTTTTTTTTGCATTTTTGGTAGAGACAGGGTTTCACCATATTGCCCAGGCTGGTCTTGAACTCCTGGGCTCAAGCGATCCACCCTCCTCGGCCTCCCAAAGTGCTGGGATTACAAGTGTGAGCCACTGTGCCCAGCCTAAATGGCCATTTCTTAACATCCTTGGCTCACAAAACTCTCAGAGACTCTCCTGAAAGACCCCTCCTGATTACTCACAAGGACTCATCCACAATTTCCACAGGCTCCGGGACTCAGTTCCGGAAGGCTGACTGCCTGCAGGCAGAGCGGAAGAATAGCAGTGACTAACCTTTACTAAACAGGGAACTGTGTGGGTCCTCACAGCAGCCCCAGCGTGGGAACTAATAGGCCCAGCTTGCAGGTGAGGAAACTGAGGCCCCAAAGATGTAGTACATGGCAGGCTGGGCTGTGGGCCAACCTGCATCAGTGCATTCACTAGAGAGAGCTGGCGGTGTATACAGTGAGCGATGAGTGTATACAGTCGCTGAATATATCCACAACTGGACCGGGCACGGTGGCACATGCCTGTAATACTAGCACTTTGAGAGGCCAAGGCGGGTGAATTGCCTGAGCTCAGGATTTAGAGACCAGCCTGGGCAACACGGTGAAACTCCGTCTCTACTAAAAAAATACAAAAAACTAGCCGGGCTTGGTAGTGGGCACCTGTGGTCCCAGCTACTGGGGAGGCTGAGGCATGAGAATTGCTTGAACCCGGGAGGCGGAGGTTGCAGTGAGCTGAGATCTCACCGCTGCACTCCAGCCTGGGCAGCAGAGCGAGACTCTGTTTCCAAAAAAAAAAAAAAAAAAAAAAAAAAATCCACAACTGCCAACTGATGAATACATCAGTGATTCCTCTGGGTGGTGGGGACCCAGGTCGTGCTAATGCCACTGCACTTTGCTGGTCATATCTGTGGTTGGCAGAAACTGAGTTTCAGTGAAAACTCCAGATGTCTTTCCCCTCACCCCCCCATCTAAGCTCACAGATCCTCTGGAATGTTTTATTTTTGTTTGTTTTGTTTTGAGACAGTCTCGCTCTGTCACCCAGGCTGGAGTGCAATGGAACGATATTGGCTTACTGCAAGCTCTACCTCCCGGGTTTACGCCATTCTCCTGCCTCAGCCTCCCAAGTAGCTGGGATTACAGGCGCCCATCACCACGCCGTTAATTTTTTGTATTTTTAGTAGACGGGGTTTCACCGTGTTAGCCAGGATGGTCTCGATCTCCTGACTGCATGATCTGCCCATCTTGGCCTCCTAAAGTGCTGGGATTACAGGCATGAACCACCGTGCCCAGCCGATCCTCTGGAATGCTTTGCAACAGGTTGAGAAGTCCTGGGGTAGAAGCGAAACAAGACTCTCCCATCAGACAACTCTGGCTCAACTCCAAGTTCTTCCACACCTTGGCAGGCCAAACTCTACTTTTTTGTTGTTGTTTGTTTGAGACAGGGTCTTGTTCTGTCACCCAGGCTGGAGTGCAGTGGTGCCATCACAGCTCACTGCAGCCTCAGCCTCCTAGGCTCCAGTGATCCTCCCACCTCAGCCTCCCGAGTAGCTGGGACCACAGGTGTGCACCACCACACTCGGCTAATTTTTAGATTTTTTTTATCTTGCAGAGATAGGATCTCACTCTGTTGCCCAGGCTGGTCTTGAACTCCTAGCCTCAAGCAATCCCCTGCCCCAGCCTCCCGAAGTGCTGGGATTATAGGCCTGAGCCACTGCACCCAGCTCTGAGACTCTACTTCCTTGTACCTCTACTTTCCCATCTGAGACATAGGAATAATAATAATAACAACAATAATAACAGCACTTGCCCTCCTGGGGGAAGGCAGATGATTTAGGTGATGCTTTTGGAACAGGGCCTGTCTCCTAGCAGTAGCAACAGTAACATAAGCCATCATTAAGCTCCAGACTTTTTATATGTTATATATATAATAGTAACATTATAGTAATATGTTATTGGCTGGGCGTGGTGGTGCACGCCTGTAATCCCAGCTACTCGGGAGGCTGAGGCATGAGAATCGCTTGAGCCTGGGAGGCAGAGGTTGCAGTGAGCCGAGATCGCACCACTGCACTCCAGCCTGGGCAACAGAGTAAGAGTCTGTGTCCAAAAAGAAAAAAAATAAAAAATAAATAATATGCTGTAATTATATTATAATAATATAATATATATAATATAACTTTTATTGAGATATAATTCAGAAGCCATACAATTCACCCATTTAAAGCATACAATTCTGTTGGCCACGGTGGCTCATGCCTATAATCCCAGCACTTTGGGAAGCTGAGGTGGGTAAATCACTTGACGTCAGAAGTTCAAGATCAGCCTGGCCAACATGGTGAAACCACATGTCTACCAAAAATACAAAAATTAGCCGAGTATGGTGGCGGGCACCTATAATCCCAGCTACTCGGGAGGTTGAGGCAGGAGAATAGTTTGAACTCGGGAGGTGGAGGTGGCAGTGAGCCGAGATCATGCCACTGCACTCCAGCCTGGGTGATAGAGTAAGACTATCTCAAAAACAAAAGAAAACGAAAAAACCCAAAACTCCTGTTTCTTGGAGATATTATGAGGGTTCGATGAGCTAATATATGGATGCAAAGAGCTCAGAGTGGTACCTGCACGTAGGAATGGCTTAGTCAACATTAGGGATTGTTTCTATAAATGTTTACTGAGCCCCTGCAGTGAGTTGGGCATTGTGCAAAGCCCTCATGGGGCTCATGTTCTCAGGGCGAAGACAGTCCCTTAGGCAGAGAAATGTGGACTATGCAGAGTGGTTGGAAGGGCTTTGGAGAAAAATAGGGCAGTGATAAGAGGTAGAGAGTGGGTTCTACCTTAGGCAGGGTGATCCTGGAGGGCTTCTCTGAGGAGGTGACATTTGAGCAGGGACCTGAAGGAGGGGAGAAAGTGAGGCATTCAGATCCCTATGGGGAAAGTACTCCACGGAGAGGGGTCAGCAAGTGCAAAGGCTGTGAATCTGGAGGGTTGTGGGTGTGTCTGAGGAATGGTGAGGAGGCCACGGTGGCTGGAGCTGCCTGACGAAAGGGGACAGGGGAGATGTAGGTGGATCATGCTAGGCTTTGTGGGCCTTGGTGGGGACTTTGGCTTTTACTCTGAGAGAGGGGAGAGCCAGGGAGGGTCGTTAGCCGAGAAGTTTCATGAACTCCCTTAAGTGTTAAAAGTAATACTATTTTTATTTATTTATTTATTGGAGATGGAGTCTCACTGTCGCCCAGGCTAAAATGCAGTGGTGTGATCTCGGCTCACCGCAACCTCTGCCTCCTGGGTTCCAGTGATTCTCCTGCCTCAGCCTCCCAAGTAGCTAGGACTACAGGCACGTGCCACTGCACCCAGCTAATTTTTGTATTTTATTTATTTATTTATTTATTATTTATTGAGACGGAATCTGGCTCTGTCGCCCAGGCTGGAGTGCAGTGGCACAATCTCCGCTCACTGTAAGCTCCGCCTCCCCTGTGTTTAACTGATTCTCCTGCCTCAGCCTCCCAAGTAGCTGGGACTACAGGCGCCCGCCACCACACCCGGCTAATTTTTTGTATTTTTAGTAGAGACGGGGTTTCACCGTGTTAGCCAGGATGGTCTTGACCTCCTGACCTCAAATGATCCATCTGTCTCGCCTCCCAAAGTGTTGGGATTACAGGCGTGTAATTATAGGACCATGCCCGATCCTATAATTTTTTTTTAGAGGTGAGGTCTCACTCTGTCACCCAGGCTGGAGTGCAGTGGCACAATCCTAGCTCAGTGCAGCCTCGACCTCCTGGGGTTCAAGCGATCCTCCCACCTCAGCCTTCCAAGTTGCTGGGATTACAGGTGTGCACCCCTGTGCCTGGCTAAATTATTTTGTTATTTATTATTATTTTTAATAGGCATGGGGTCTTGCTATGTTGCCCAGGCTGGTCTTGGACTCCTGGCCTCAAGCAATCTTCCCACCTTGGCCTTCCAAACTGTTAGGATTACAGGCGTGAGCCAGGGCGCTCGACCTAAGTTATTGTTACTATTATTGCTGCTGCTGTTGTGATTCCCGTGTTAAAGAGAGACGGACTGGGGAGCAGCCCAACGCCGGAGGTGGAGGTGGAATTCGAATCCCAGGCCGGACGCTGGAGCTCTCGCCCGCCGTGCTAAGGCGTCTTCCCCACTCCCCACAAGGGGGCGCCAGAGGCCGGGCGCCCGGTTTTGAGGGGGGGCTCCTCGTCCCGCCCCTCCCTCCTGTCCTCCCTCCCGTCTTCCCCGCTCCGGGCCCCACCCGGCTCAGACGGCTCCGGACGGGACCGTGAGCACAGGCCGCTCCGCGGGCGCCTCGGATCCCTGCGGGACCCCACCCCCGTCCAGCCTGCCCAGCCCGCTGCAGCCGCCAGCGCGCCCCGTCGGTGAGTGCTCCCAGCACCGCAGCTGTCGCCTCACGACCCCCGCCCGAGCCTGCCCTGGTTCCTCATCCCTGATCCCTGCTTCCCGCCACCCTGTCCCCAGTCTGTAACGGTCTCCCCAGGTGTTCCCCAGTCCCTCCCAGTCTTCACCAGTCCCCCCAGTGTGTAACCATGTCCCCCACTCCCCCAGTCCCCTCACTCTTCCTCCAGTCTTTTGCAGCCTCTCCCACTACCCCAGTCTCCTCCATCCTCCCCCAACACCCCTCCCTATCCCCTGGCTAGAGATCCTTTCCGCAGGGTCTCCAACCAGGCCCTCATCCATATCGGCTGACTTGGCCCCTCCAGCCACCCAAGAGCCCCTCTCCTGCCTCACCAGCTCCATCAGCCACTGCTGATGGCATTCTCCCCAGCTCTCTCTCAGGGCCCTCCCTGCCTGGGACACCGCCCAGAGCCCTCTCTCTCTGCCCACATCCCAGATCCTGCCTCTCTTTTCCGTTCCTGCCACTCCTTCACGAACTCCCTTTCCTTTTATCTCCCCCAACCCCTCGCCACCCCTTTTAAAAGTCTCATGATTTTATGGATTTTAGCATGTTTGATTTGCAGTTATTTTGATGCTCAAATTGCTCCATTTTTGGCCATTGGGCACCCCTGCAAGCTGAGTCCTCCATTCCTGTAACATGCCCTATCCGCCTTTGAGCACTTCCTCACCGTCTGACCCAGGCTCATTTGTTCTTCCCTGCCCCAGCCCTGGAATCCACCATTTCTCTAAGAAGTCCCAGGTTCTTTTAGTGGGGAGTGGTATTTAGAGACTCCCATCTTACCAAAAGTTGATTCTTTGAAAAGATCAGTAAAATCATAAGCATCAACGGGACCAATCGTTTTTGTTTTTCTTTTTTAAAAAAAGTAAAGACACACACATACGGCTGGTATCAGAAATGAAAGAGGGGACATCACTACAGATCCTACGGTAAATAAAAGGATAGTAAGGGAAGATAGAGAACACAGTCTGGGTGCTGGAGGTGCTCATTGCTCCTGGATGGGTCATGGTTAACCTCCCTAACTCAGATCTTTAGACCTATGACAGGATTGCAAGTTCTGAGGTCAGGGTGCCTGGGTTTGCGTCCCAGCTTGAGCCTTTTCTAGCTAAGTGATGTTGGGTAATTTATTGCTGTCTTCCTGAGCCTCCTTTGCCTTGTTAAAAAAGCAGAGATGAGGCCGGGTGTGGTGGCTCATGCCTGTAATCCTAGCACTTTGGGAGGCTGAGGTGGGCAGATCGTGAGGTCAGGAGATCGAGACCATCCCAGTTAACACGGTGAAACCCCGTCTCTACTGAAAATACAAAAAATTAGCCGGGCGTGGTGGTGGGCGCCTGTAGTCCCAGCTACTCAGGAGGCTGAGGCAGGAGAATGGCATGAACCCGGGAGGCAGAGCTTGCAGTGAGCCGAGATCGCACCACTGCACTCCAACCTGCAGCCTGGGTGACAGAGTGAGACTCGGTCTCAAAAAAAAAAAAAAAAAAAACAGAGATGAGCCAGCATGGTGGCACACACCTGGAGGCTGAGGCGGGTGGATCACCTGAGCTCAGGAGTTTGGGACCATCCAGGGCAACATAGTGAAACTCTGTCTCTACTAAAAATACAAAAAAAAAAAAAAAAAAAAAAATTAACTGGGTGTGGTGGCGCATGCCTCTAGTCCCAACTACTTGGGAGGCTGAGGCAGGAGAATCCCTTGAGCTGCAGAGGTGAAGGTTGCAGTGAGCCGAGATTGTGCCACTGCACTCCAGCTTGGGCTACAGAGTGAGACTCCATCTCCAAAAAAACAAAAGACAGAAGGAAAAGCAGGGATGGTAATAGACCTACTTTACCGGGTTGTGAAGGTTAAGTGAGTTAGTACAGTGCCTGGCATGCAGTGATCATAAATGTTGCATCATTTTTCTTAACACTCAGCAGCCCTCATGACCTGGATACAACCCAGGCAACCTTCTCAGCTCCATTTCTCAACCCTCCTCTTTGTGCCCCTGTGTCAACACCCAGATATTTCATGGCTCCCAACACACCAGGACCTCTCACACCCCCAGACCTTTACACGCACCATCCTCTCTGCCTACATCCGCTTGTCTTGCCTGCTCTTCATGGAGCAGCTCAAAACTCAGCCCTGCCCGGAGTCTTACTGGTGCTGTGGTCAGTTTCTCACGCCCTCCTCTGGATGTCTGGCATGTGTCTAGGTCCTCGTTACAGGCGCTAGGTGGGTGAGGGATGATCTCTGACTGGTTTCTGGGTCCACAGTGCCTGAAGCATGGAGTGAGTGATTTCAGTGAAAATGTGTCAAATGATGGAAGAGTGAAGGGAGGAAGAAATGAATGAAGTGATTAAGGAATCCGTTTCTTCCAGGCAGCTTCTGCATCCTTCGCCTTGTCCATCTCTTGGTTTTCCATTACCACCATCAGTCCCCCTTCTTCAACCATGTCAAACCATGTCACCATTAATCTTTCTTCTTTCTCTTCCTTCAGCTGGTTCACTATAATCTCCTTTTTTTTTTTTTTTTTTTTTTTGAGATGGAGGTCTCACTCTGTCGAGTGCAGTGGTGGGATCTCGGCTCACTGCAACCTCCGCCTCCCCGGTTCAAGTGATTCTCCTG
The DNA here is from genome assembly GCF_002776525.5 of Piliocolobus tephrosceles. NCBI lineage: Eukaryota > Metazoa > Chordata > Mammalia > Primates > Cercopithecidae > Piliocolobus > Piliocolobus tephrosceles. Next base: position 10,278,987 of record NC_045454.1, on the reverse strand, counting down.
TCTCAGCCTCCTGAGTAGCTGGGATTACAAGTAGCCACCACCATCCCTGGTTAATTTTTTGTATGTTTAGTAGAGACAGGGTTTCACCATATTGGTCAGGCTGGTCTCAAACTTCTGACCTCAGGTGGTCCACCTGCCTTGGCCTCCCAAAGTGCTGGGATTACAGGCATAAGCCACTGCGCCCAGGTTTTTGTTTGTTTGTTTTTTGAGATGGGGTCTTGCTCTGTAGCCCAGGCTGGAGTGCAGTGGCATGATCATAGCTCACTGTAGCCTTGAACTCCTGAGCTCAAGCAATCTTCCTGCCTCAGCCTCCCAAACTGCTGGGACTACAGGCATGTACCACCATGCCCAGCTAATTTTTTTTTGGTAGAGATAGGGGTCTCACTATTTTACCCAGGCTGGTCTTGAGCTACTGACCTCAAGCAATCCTCCTGCCTCGGCCTCCCAAAATACTAGGATTACAGGCGTGAACCATCGTACCTATCCCAATTCCATTCTTCCTCCTGCCACCCGCCATCCATGCTCTGTGACCACATATTTGTGACCACAAATATCTGTGCTCCTCCTCCTCCTCCCCCCATCCTGCCACCCAGACAGTCTACACTCAGACCCCTTTCTTCCTCCTTGGCCGGGCCGCCCATGCTCATGCCCTCTCCCCATCCCACAGGCAGCTCTCCATCTGAACATCTCTCCGTGAACCCAGTGGGCAGTGTGCAGCCACCATGTTCAGCTGGCTGAAGCGGGGCGGGGCACGGGGCCAGCAGCCCGAGGCCATCCGCACAGTGACCTCGGCCCTCAAGGAGCTGTACCGCACGAAGTTGCTGCCACTGGAGGAGCACTACCGCTTTGGGGCCTTCCACTCGCCAGCCCTGGAGGACGCAGACTTCGACGGCAAGCCCATGGTGCTGGTAGCTGGCCAGTACAGCACCGGCAAGACCAGCTTCATCCAGTACCTGCTGGAGCAGGAGGTGCCCGGCTCCCGCGTGGGGCCTGAGCCCACCACCGACTGCTTTGTGGCCGTCATGCATGGGGACACTGAGGGCACCGTGCCCGGCAACGCCCTCGTCGTGGACCCGGACAAGCCCTTCCGCAAACTCAACCCCTTCGGAAACACCTTCCTCAACAGGTGTGCCAGCCGCGAGCCCAGGGCGCATCTTTCTTTTTCTTTTTGTTGAGACGTAGTTTCCGTTCTTGTCACCCAGGCTGGGGTGCTAGTGGTGCGATCTCAGCTCACGGCAACCTCCACCTCCTGGGTTCAAGCGATTCTCCTGCCTCAGCCTCCTGAGTAGCTGGGATTACAGATACCCACCACCACGCCCAGCAAGTTTTTGTATTATTAGGTACAGATGGGGTTTCACCATGTTGGCCAGGCTGGTCTCGAACTCCTGGCCTCAAGTGATCCACCCGCCTCAGCCTCCCAAAATGCTGAGATTACACGCGAGAGCCGCCACACCCGGCCCTGGGGGTGCATCTTGCTGTCCCCCTTCTCTGTCCCTTCCCTGACTGTGTTTTCCTCCTTCTCAGCCCCAATTCCCTTCTCTCTACCCAATTCTTCCCACGCCTGTCTCTGCTGTCTTATTCAGGGGAGCACCCAGGCTAGTGAAGTCAGCATGCCTGGTTCAAATCCCGGCCAGCTGCGTGGCCTCAGGCAAATGACTGGACCTCTCTGCCCCTCTTTTTTTTTTTTTTTTTTTTTTTTGAGATGGAGTCTCGCTCTGCCGCCCAGGCTGGAGTGCAGTGGCCGGATCTCAGCTCACTGCAAGCTCCGCCTCCCAGGTTTACGCCATTCTCCTGCCTCAGCCTCCAGAGTAGCTGGGACTACAGGTGCCCGCCACGTCGCCCGGCTAGATTTTTGTATTTTTTTTTTTTTAGTAGAGACGGGGTTTCACCATGTTAGCCAGGATGGTCTCGATCTCCTGACCTCGTGATCCGCCCGTCTCGGCCTCCCAAAGTGCTGGGATTACAGGCTTGAGCCACTGCGCCCGGCCCTCTCTGCCCCTCTTGTAGCCTCATCTGCAAAATGGGGATCAATCACCTTGGGCCAGGTGCAGTGAGACTCTGTCTAAAAAAAAAAAAAAAGGATCACCATGGTCTCTATGCCATGGTTGCTGTGAAGACTTGGAACAGCACCTGGTGGCTGGGTGCGGTGGCTCGTACCTGTAATCCCAGCACTTTGGGAGGCCAAGGTGGGCAGATCACCGGAGGTCAGGAGTTTGAGACCAGCCTGGCCAACATGGCGAAACCCTGTCTCTACTAAAAATACAAAAATTAGCTGGGTGTGGTGGTGCATGCCTGTAATCCCAGCTACTCAGGAGGCTTAGGCAGGAGAATCACTTGAACTCGGGAGGCGGAGGTTGCAGCGAGCCAAAATAGTGCCATTGCAATCCAGCCTGTGTGACAGAGCAAAACTCTATCAAAAAAAAAAAAAGTACAGCACCTGGCACAAATTAATTGCTTACCGAACATGAGCTGTGACTGGTTACAGCTCTGAGATGGTCCCGGTCGTCCTTTTTCTGTCTGGAGTCTTTCTTCGTCCATACAGGATGCTCTGTCATGCGGTCCCGAGTCTCTCTTCATGTTTTCCCTCCTTCTGTCCTTCCCTGTGTTGACTCCTGACCCTCCCTCTACCCCCCAGGTTCATGTGTGCCCAGCTCCCCAATCAGGTCCTGGAGAGCATCAGCATCATTGACACCCCGGGTATCCTGTCAGGTGCCAAACAGAGAGTGAGCCGCGGTGAGTAGGGCTGGACCCTGGGGTCTGAGGGAGGAGGGGCTGGGCCTGGACTCCTGGGTCTGAGGGAGGAGGGCCTGGGGGCCCGGACTCCTGGGTCTGAGAGAGGAGGGGCTGAGTCTGGACTCCTGGGTCTGAGGGAGGAGGGCCTGGGGGCCCGGACTCCTGGGTCTGAGGGAGGAGGGGCTGGGCCTGGACTCCTGGGTCTGAGGGAGGAGGGGCTGGGCCTGGATTCCTGGGTCTGAGGGAGGAGGGCCTGGGCCCGGACTCCTGGGTCTGAGGGAGGAGGGACTGGGCCTGGACTCCTGGGTCAGAGGGAGGAGGGGCTGGGCCTGGACTCCTGGGTCTGACGGACGAGGACCTGGGATCTGGACTCCTGGGTCTAGAGGAGGAGGGGCGGTGTCTCCACTGGGACCTGGGCCTGCGTCCTCTGGCCCTGGCTGGCAGGGCAGCCGCAGGGAGCTAGTGGAAGCCGTGACTGCTCCATGCTGGCTTGCATTGATGGGTGGGGGAGGCGTGTGAGTGACCACGTGGTGGGAGCGGGCAGGAGCCGCACGTCTGGGCAGGCAGGAAGGATGGGAAGGGAGAGATGAAGAGGGACAGGGATTCCGAGGCAGTGAGACAGCGATGCAGGGAGACACAAGGCCCAGAGATGAGGCAGAGCCTGGGCAGGGGAGGCTGGGCCCTGTGAGCTCCTGGCTCTGCGTCTGGGCCACAGATGGGGTTGAGAAGAGGATGGGAAGGGAATCTGGGTGGGGGCCAAGGCCAGGCCTGGAATTTATAAACAGCTGTGCAAGGAGAGCGGTGGGGAGTGGATTCCAGCGGGGGCCTCCGGGTATGCTGAGCCCCCACCACTCCTGCCCAGCCCTGCTCAGCATCTGTGGCCCCCCAGCCCCATGAATTTGTGTCACCCACCCCCCATGGCCTCGGAGGCCGGGAACTGGGGCAAAGGAGCCTGCCATGTGGGGCAGAGGGGATGAGAGGCCCTGGCGAGGAGGCTGGGCCTGGGGTGGGGCGGGGACGCCGGGGTTGACGGTGTCCCTGGCCGCCGTCCAGAGGCCCCACGGGAGAAAGGCAGGAGGCAGCTGCAGAAACGATTGGGAGGACGTGCTGCCAGCTGAGGCTCCCACCCCAGGGCCTGGGCCTGGGACAACGGGAGGGAGCAGCTCTCTCAGCCAGGGCAGGAGTGCCAGCAGGGGCGTCCAAAGGCCATGGGGTGGTAGGGGAGTGGGGAACGGGGTCTCCCCTCCTGGCCTTGAGGGTAGAGGAAGAGGAGGAGAGAGTGTCCAGCTGTTGGGGTGTGTGTGTGTGTGTGTGTGTGTGTGACTTTGTGTATATCTTGGGAAAGTGTGTCACTGTGAATGCACTCCTGGGTGTGGTGGTCCCATGCATTTGTGTATAGCAGTGGACGTGCCTCATCATGGCCTTGGCTCTGAGGTTGTGTGACTTTGAATTGTGTCCCTGCCTCTGTGTGTGTGTGTGAGTGTGTGCGCGCGTGCCTATAATTGTGGCTGGATGACTTTGTTTTGTTCATTTGTTTTTGCGACAGAGTCTCACTCTGTCACTCAGGCTGGAGTGGAGTGGCGCGATCTCAGCTCACTGCAACCTTCGCCTCCCGAGTTCAAGTGACTCTTCTGCCTCAGCCTCCTGAGTAGCCGGGACTACAGGCACCTGCCGCACCCATGTCTGGCTAATTTTTGTATTTTTTTTTTTTTTTGTAGAGACAGAGTTTCACCATGTTGGCCAGGCTGGTCTCGAACTCCTGACCTCAGGTGATCCTCCTGCCTCGGCCTCCCAAAGTGCTGGGATTACAGGTGTGAGCCACTGTGCCCAGCCTGCTGGATGACTTTGTGTGACTCTGAAGGGCTGTGTAGGGCTATGAGAGACTTTGTGGGATTGTGTGCAACTGATTCTGTCTCTATATAGTGTTATATTGTGAAGTGTGTGTATAAGTGTGTGTGTGTGAGAGAGACATAAAGGGCATCTTTTGTCTATGTGTCTGTGGATTTAGTGTGTATCATTGTGGGTGTGAGTCTGACATTGTGTGCGTGTGCATGAGACGGTCTAGGCATATATGTGTATCTGGGCTGTGTGTGACTTTGTGTGGCTGCGTTGGGCGGTACAGGGCTGCGGGGATTTTGTTGGGCTGTGTGTGACTACTTGTGATTGTACCTCGGGATACAGTTGTGTGCTTCTGTGTGGTGTTGTGTATGTGAGAATGTGTGTGTGTACAGGAGTGTATCTTTTGTGTAACTGTGTGTAACTGTGTGTGTGTCTGTGTGGGTACCTTTGGGTTCGGTAGGGCATGGGAGGTTATGTGTGTGCGATTGTGTCTGTGTGGGTGTGCACATGTGCCTCTGTACCTGTGTGTTCGTGCAGGTCTCTGTGTCTGTGATGTGTGTGCATCTCACATTGTCTTTGTGATTGTGTGACTACAAACATCTGTGCAGGTCCCAGATTGTGAACACGGGTGTGTCTGGGAGCCTGCATCTTGTAATAATTGGCCGTTTGTGTGTGGGTGTGCTACTAGGGGTGTGTGTGTGTGTACGTGAGCTCATGTGTGTGGCTGCCTCTGCATGTAAGATGTGTGAACACACGTATGTGTGATTGTAGCATAGTAAAGCCCTCAAATCTGGGCTCTGCTACTTTTATTTATTCATGCTATGCTACTTTTTTTCCCCCCAAGATGGAATCTTACTCTGTTGTCCAGGCTGGAGTGCAGTGGTGCGATCTTGGCTTGCTGCAACCTCCACCTCCTGGGTTCAAGCAATTCTCTGCCTCAGCCTCCCAAGTAGCTGGGATTACAGGCGCCCGCCACCATGCCCGGCTAATTTTTTTGTATTTTTAGTAGAGAAGGCGTTTCACAATCTTGGCCAGGCAGGTCTTGAACTCCTGACCTCGTGATCCACCCACCTCGGCCTCCCAAAGTGTTGGGATTACAGGCATGAGCCACCGCACCTGGCCTATTTTCTGCTACTTTTAAACTGTTTTTGTGTAAACCGCTCTTTGCCTCAATTTTCTTATCTGCAAAATGGTAATAATAGGCTGGGCGCAGTGACTCACACCTGTAATCCCAGCAGTTTGGGAGGTCAAGGCTGGCAGATTACCTGAGGTCAGGAGTTTGAGACCAGCCTGGCCAACGTGGTGAAACCCTGTCTCTACTAAAACTACAAAACTTAGCTGGGCATGGTGGCGCACGCCTGTAATCCCAGCTACTTGGGAGGCTGAGGCAGGAGAATTGCTTGAACCCAGGAGGTGGAGGTTGCAGCGAGCCAAGATCACGCCACTGCACTCTAGCCTGGGCGACAGAGTGAGACTCTGTCTCAAAACAACAACAACAAAACACACACACACACACACACACACACACACACACACACACACACACACACAATGGGAATAATAATAATACTAGCAGCCTCATAGTTGCCCTAAAGGTTAAATTTGTTAAAACGTACAAAGCACTTAGAAGGTGCACACTTGTGTGTGCACACAGTAGGTGCTGTGGAAAGCCCAACAATGCCTGGTTTTCCTGGGTGAGTGCTGTTGTGGGCCCAAAGTTCCTTTCTGCCACGTCTCCCATCCCACACTGACTCAACCTCTCTCCCTCCTTCCCTCCCCCACCTTGAGACACACTTTCCAAATCTGGGCCAGTGTGTGTTTGTGGAGACACCGGGAGGGAGGGAGGCTCCAGCTGCTGTCCCTGCAGTGACTTGGCCCTTCCTCCCCCAAAACAACGCCCCCCAACCCCATCTCGGCCCCTGTAGCACCCGCAAGGAGGCTGCTTCCTCCCAGGCAGGATGGGCGTGAGTGCCAGCTCCCTGGAGGAGCACAGGGGCCCATGGGGCTCCTTTTCTGTCACCTCTTACCTGTGTGTCTTGAGTAAGTCTCCTAAATTCTCTCTCTCTCTTTTTTTTTTGAGATGGAGTTTTACTCTTGTTGCCCAGGCTGGAGTGCAGTGGCAGGACCTCGGCTCGCTGCACCCTCCGCCTCCTGGGTTCAAGTGATCATCCCGCCTCAGCCTCCCGAGTAGATGGGATTACAGGTGCCCGCCACCACACTATTTTTTTTTTTGTATTTTTGGTGGAGACAGGGTTTCACCATGTTGGCCAGGCTGGTCTCGAACTCTGGACCTCAGGTGATCCACCCGCCTCAGCCTCCCAAAGTGTTGGGATTACAGGCGTGAGCCACCGCGCCTGGCTAGTCCCCTAACTTCTCTGTGCCTCATTTCCTCATCTGGAAAATGGGGTCAGAACAGTGGCCACCTCCTGGGGTTGTTCTGAAGTCACTGAGTGAGCTCTCGCTGGAGGGTATGAAGTTAGTAAATCGGGGCTAGCTCCCCGTTCTGCCAGTTAACTCTTCGTCCTCCGGGTTCCCACTCTGCGTTCCCTCCTCCAGGAAGTCCTCCCTGACCCCCCAGCCCGGGGGCTGGGTCGGGCACTGGCCCTGGGCTCCCACAGCTCCCTGGGTCCCCCTGCCCACCCTGGGCTGACCACTCAGGGGCCAGGTCTGTGTCCCCAGTGGACTGAGGGATGTAAGGACAGGGCCGGCACTGCCTCAGCCTCCACACAGCAGGGACTGCAGGGGGTGCTTCCCGGTGGGTGACATCACCATCACTTACTAAGCGCTTAACGTACATCCAGCACTGTTTGTAAAAAACAGTTTCGCCAGGCACGGTGGCTCGGTGGCTGGTGCCTGTAATCCCAGCTCTCAGGGAGGCAGAGGCGGGAGGATAGCTTGAGCTCAGGAGTTTGAGACCTGCCTGGGCAATATAGAGAGACCCTGTTCTCCACAAAAAGGAAGAAAAAAAGAAAGACAAAAAATAAAAAACAGTTTCATTGAGGTTTAACTTACATGCCATAAAAGCTCAACCATTATGGATGAGATCAGTGGCTCACGTCTGTAATCTCAGCACTTTGGGAGGCCGAGGTGGGCGGATCACGAGGTCAAGAGATGGAGACCATCCTGGCCAACATCGTGAAACCCTATCTCTACTAAAAATACAGAAATTAGCTGGGCGTGGTGGTGCCTGTAATCCCAACTACTTGGGAGACTGAGGCAGGAGAATCGCTTGAATCCGAGAGGCAGAGGTTGCAGTGAGCTGAGATCGCACCACTGCACTTCAGCCTGGTGACAGAGCAAGACTCCACCTCAAAAAAAAAGCTCAACCATTTAAAAAAAAGAGAGCGACAAGGTCTTGCTCTGTCTGCCGGTTGGAGTGCAGTGACACAATCGTGGCTCACTGCAGCCTCCAACCTCTGCGCTCAAGTGAACCTCTTGCTTCAGCCTCCTGAGTAGCTGAGACTACAGATGCATGCCACCACGCGTGGATAATTTTTTATTTTTATTTTTTTCTGTAGAGACAGGGAATGTCGTCTTGCCTAGGCTGGTCTCAGACTCCCAGACTCAAGCGATCCTCCTGCCTCAGCCTCTCAAAGTGCTGGGATTACAGGCATGAGCCACTGTGCCCAGCCACCTACATCATTTTCAAGTGTACAGTTCCATGCCATTATTTTAAGCTCTTTATATATATATAAACTCATTTATATTCTTTTAATCTTCACAACAGTCTTTTTTTTTTTGGATGGGGGGGCGGACAGAGTCTCACTCTGTCACGCAGGCTGGAGTGCAGTGATGCTATCTTGGCTCTCTGCAACCTCTGCCTCCCAAGCTCAAATGATTCTCGTGCCACAGCCTCCCGCGTATCTGGGACCATAGGCATGAGCCACCAACACTAGGCTAATTTTTTTGTATTTTTAGTAGAGATGGGGGTTTTGCCATGTTGGCTAGGCTGGTCTCAAACTCCTGGCCTCAAATGATCTGCCTGCCTCAGTCTCCCAAAGTGCTGGGATTACAAGTTTGAGCCATCACACCTGGCTTCACAACAGTCCTTCTATGATCTGCATTTTACAGAAGAGAAAACACAAGTTCAGAGAGGTTAAGCTACTTTCCTAAGATCACACAGCAGATCGGAGCAGAGGAGGGATTCAAATCCAGGTATTCTAGACAGCTAAGTCAGGGAGTTCTCAATCAATGCTCGCCTCAGCATTGCTCGCCGGTGATTAAATGAGTGAACAAGCAAAGGTGAGAATGGGTGGATGAAGGAGTGAATGAGGAAATGAATGGTGAAAGGAATCAATGAATGAGCATGGGAACCCATGGCTGGGATGGGTGCTTCATCAGAGCAAGAATCTTGTCTGTGTGTTCTCTGCAGTATCTCAGGCTCCCAGGAGAGGGCTTGGCACACATGAGACTCTCAGTAAATATTGCTAAATCAATGCAAAATATTTAACATCTCAGCCTGGCCAACATGGTGAAACCCCATCTCTACTAAAAATACAAAAATTAGCCAGGCGTGGTGGTGCATGCCTGTAATCCCAGATACTTGGGAGGCTGAGGCAGGAGAATCGCTTGAACCTGGGAGATGGAGGTTGCAGTGAGCTGCATTCATGTCACTGCACTCCAGCCTGGGCGACAGAGTGAGACTCTGTCTCAAAAAAAAAAACAAAAACAAACAAAAACAAAAACAAAAACAAAAAAATCTGCTATGGCAAGAGCACAGCTATCCAACATGAACTGTAGTTGCTAGATCATGGGGGGACAGGTCCTGGGGAGAAGCTGGGGTGACACAGGCACGAGGCAGCCCTGGGGTTCCATAGAAGCACGGGGGGATCTTTTAGCAAACATGTCAGTATTTTTTTTTTTTTTTGAGACGGAGTCTCGCTCTGTCGCCCAGGCTGGAGTGCAGTGGCACGATCTTGGCTCACTGCAAGTTCCGCCTCCTGGGTTCACGCCATTCTCCTGCCTCAGCCTCCCGAGTAGCTGGGACTACAGGCGCCCGCCACCACGCCCGGCTAATTTTTTGTATTTTTAGTAGAGACGGGGTTTCACCGTGTTAGCCAGGATGGTCTTGATCTCCTGACCTTGTGATGCGTCCACCTCGGCCTCCCAAAGTGCTGGGATTACAGGCTTGAGCCACCGCGCCCGGCCTCATGTCAGTATTTTTAACAACCTACACATGCACACCTACAAAGCACACCACTAATAACTGGTTAATGAATGAGCGAATGAAAAAATGGAGGCCTGGAGGCTGTGCACGGTGGCTCACTCCTGTGATCCCAACATTTTGGGAGGCTGAGGCAAGAGGATCACTTGAGCCCAGGAGTATGAGACCAGCCCGGGTAACATAGTGAGACCCCATCTCTACCAAAAAAAAAAAAAAAAAAAGCCACGTGTGGTGACGCGCGCCTGCGGTCCCAGCTACTAGGGAGGCTGAGGTGGGAGGATTGCCTGAGCTCGGGGAAGCGGAGGTTTCAGGGAGGCACGATCCCGCCACTGCACTCCAGCAAACGAAAAGGGAGATGGTTGCCCCTGTAACCAGATGGCTTGAGGACTTGAGGGGCTGGGACCAGAGTGAGGGGGGAAATTCTGGGAACTGGGGAACCAAAGCAGTGGTACCCACTGAGGGCCCTGGCTATTTTGCTTAGACAGGATTTGGACAGCCAACAACGGGAACATCTTTACAGTCCAACATGCAAGAGAATGGATGCTACTGAATGGCTGGAGGGTGGGGCTCTGACTTCTGCCCCTTGCGCCCCTGTCTCTCCACTCCCACTCCAGGCTACGACTTCCCGGCCGTGCTGCGCTGGTTCGCGGAGCGCGTGGACCTCATCATCCTGCTCTTCGACGCGCACAAGCTGGAGATCTCGGACGAGTTCTCGGAGGCCATCGGCGCGCTGCGGGGCCATGAGGACAAGATCCGTGTGGTGCTCAACAAGGCCGACATGGTGGAGACGCAGCAGCTGATGCGCGTCTACGGCGCGCTCATGTGGGCGCTGGGCAAGGTGGTGGGCACGCCCGAGGTGCTGCGTGTCTACATCGGCTCCTTCTGGTCCCAGCCTCTCCTCGTGCCAGACAATCGGCGCCTCTTCGAGCTGGAGGAGCAGGACCTCTTCCGCGACATCCAGGGCCTGCCCCGGCACGCCGCCTTGCGCAAGCTCAACGACCTGGTGAAGAGGGCCCGGCTGGTGCGGGTGAGTCGTCCTGGGGGCTGGGCGTGCATTCTTGGAGGAGGGTGCAAGGGGAGTCCCTGCCTTTCCGCCGTCCTCCCCTACCAGTGCTGTGAGTCCCTGACTTATCAGTGCCCAGGTTAGTTAGTTCTCTTGAAGTTGGGTCATTCTGGCACAGAGTGGAGCAGGGAGGAAGAACTGTATGGAGACTCATTCCTCTGCCTTTGGATTTCTGTGTCGACTCCGTGTCACCCTGGCTTCACTGTCCTGGTATTTCTATTTCTTCTTCCTCTTCCTCCTCCTCCTGTTCCTCCTCCTCCTCCCCTCTTCTTCTCTGCCCTCCTC
>NC_045454.1:10229839-10232903 GCF_002776525.5 Piliocolobus tephrosceles | reverse complement strand
GCCACCTCGCCCGGCTAGTTTTTTTTTTGTATTTTTAGTAGAGACGGAGTTTCACCGGGTTAGCCAGGATGGTCTCGATCTCCTGACCTTGTGATCCGCCCGTCTCGGCCTCCCAAAGTGCTGGGATTACAGGCTTGAGCCACCGTGCCCGGCTACATGATTTTTTTTACCTCAATTTTTAAAAAAGGGGAAAACAGAGGAGTAAATAGGTCTGCTGTGTTCCTGTAAGAGCAAGGAGCCCAGTGTGGCGGGGGCACAGGGAGGAGGGGTTTATGTAAGGTCAGAGAGGTAAGGGACCAGGTCATGCAGAGCCCTGGAGTCCGCGGTGAGGACTTGGACTCTGAGCGAGCAGGAGGCGCCGTAAATGGGAACCGGCGTCCCCTGTCGGCGATATGGAGAACAGGCAGAGCAGTGCTTCCAGGTGGGCAATGGTGGAGGCCCCACCCGCGGTAGCAGGTAGAGGTGGAGAGGAGTGGGCGCATCCGGAATATACTCGTGTGTGTGTGTGTGTGTGATGAGACAGTTTTGCTGTGTGTGTATGTGATGAGACAGTTTTGCTGCGTGTGTGTGTGTGATGAGACGGTTTTGCTGTGTGTGTGTGACGAGACAGTTTTGCTGTGTGTGTGTGTGATGAGACAGAGTTTGGCTGTGGTGTGTGTGTGTGTGTGTGTGTGAGATGAGACAGAGTTGGGCTCTGGTGTGTGTGTGTGTGTGTGAGAGATGAGACAGAGTTTGGCTCTGTTGCCCACGCTGGAGTGCAGTGACGCGATCTCAGCTCACTGCAACCCCTGCCTCCCGGGTTCAAGCGATTCAAGCGATTCTCATGCCTCAACCTCCCGAGTAGCTGGGACTACAGGAATGCGCCACCACGCCCGGGTAATTCTGTATTTTTAGTAGAGACGGGGTTTCACCACATTGGCCAGGCTGATCTTGAACTGACCTCAAGTGATCCGCCCGCCTCAGCCTCCCAAAGTGCTGGGATTACAGGCGTGAGCCACTGCACCTGGCCAGGGCTGTCATGTATTGAGAGCCAGGTGTGCTTTTGTGTAGCTGTGTGAATGAGTAAAGGTGTGTTTGATGTGTTGTGTCTCTGGCTGGGTTGGGTTAGTCTGGATGTGCAATTGTGTAAATGGGTGAGGGTGATCACTTGTGAGTTATCATTTGTCATGTGTGTGTCTGTGTGAAAGAGAGAGAGAAGGAGAAAGAGGAGAGAGAGAAAAAGAAAGAGAGAGAGAGGTGGCCTCCCAGCCCATGAGTCATTACTAATTCCTCCAGCATCCCCCATTTTTTCTGGGCAACAGAGGCCCCTTTGTTCATAGTCGCAGAAGCAGTGAAGTCCTTTAGGCCCCTGGCAAGTTCTCAGCCCTGAGCCTGGTCAACAAAAGGCCCTCTGAGCTTTTGCATTGAGCCTGGCCACCTGCAGAGTGTGCTGAGGACATCAGTGAGGGCACAGGACGTGTGACAACCACAGTGGCTTGGCCATCGATGGAGGAGCCCAGGGGCTTAGAGAGGGCCTTCATGAGGATAATATTGTTACAAGGTAATTATGGGAAAACAGGTAAAACCATGACTGTCCTGCAGATCTAAAAATGAACACGTGGGGTGGACATGGTGGCTCATGCCTATAATCAGCATTCTGGGAGGCCGAGGTAGGACGATTGCATGAGGCCAAGAGTTTTGAGACCAGCCTGGACAACATAGTGAGACCTCATCTCTATTTTTATTTTTATTTATTTTTAGTTTTCATTTTTTCTTGAGATGGAGTCTCCTTCTGTCACCTAGGCTGGAGTGCAGTGGCATGATCTTGGCTCACTGCAACCTCTGCCTCCCGGGTTCAAGCAATTCTCAAGCCTCAGCCTCCTGAGTAGCTGGGACAACAGACGTGCACCACTAGGTTGGGCTAATTTTTTTTTTTTTTTTTGTATTTTTAGTAGAGATGCGGTTTTGCCATGTTACCAGGCTGGTCTCGAACTCCAGGCCTCGAGTGATTCGCCTGCCTTGGCCTTCCAAAGTGCTGGGATTACAGGCAGGAGCCACCACACCTGGCCCCATCTCTATTTTTTATAAAAATATTTTAAAGGCCGGGCATGGTGGCTCACACCTGTAATCCCAGCACTTTGGGAGGCCAAGGTGGGCGGATCACCTGAGGTCGGGAGTTCGAGACCAGCCTGGCCAACATGGAGAAACCCTGTCTCCACTAAAAATACAAAACTTAGCCAGGCGTGGTGGCGCATGCCTGTAATCCCAGCTACTTGGGAGGCTGAGGCAGGAGAATCGCTTGAACCTGGGAGGCGGAGATTGCAGTGAGCCGAGATGGCACCATTACACTCCAACCTGGGCAACAAAAGCTAAACTCCGTCTCAAAAAAAAAGAAGAGAGCCTCCCAAAGTGCTGGGATTACAGGCGTGAGCCACCACGCCCCACCCTCCGTCTCAAAAAAAAAAAAAAAAAGATTTCAAAAAAAGAGAAAAAGACAAAAAGATTTGACTTAAGTAGTTAATGAGGGAACTGGTGACATGCTGACAGTTCAGAGGAGAATCAAAGAACCAGACGCGTTACAGATGAGGAATATTGAAATGTACGTGGGGGCCAGGCGAGGCGGCTCACGCCTGTAATCCCAGCACTTTGGGAGGCCAAGGCAGGCGGATCACCTGAGGTCAGAAGTTTGAGACCAGCCTGACCAACATGGTGAAACTCCATGCTACTAGAAATACAAAAATTAGCTGGTGCAAGGCTAAGGCAAGAGAATTGCTTGAACCCAGGAGGTAGAGGTTGCAGTGAGCTGAGATCGCGCCATTGCACTCCAGCTTGGGCGACAAGAGTAAAACTCCATCTCAAAAAGGGAAGAGAAGAGAAAAGGAGAGAGGAGAGAGAGGAGAGGGAGGAGAAACATATGTGGGGATAGGGTTGTCCGTCTACCGGACAGAACTCATTAGCGTGCCTGCAGAGAAGAATTGTTTTACATTGCCCTGGCTCATCTGTAATTTACACAATTGTAAAATACATCCCATAGGATCAATTACTCTGAATGATGTTTGTAATTTTTTTTTTTTCCTAGCCAGAG
>NC_045454.1:10211174-10229739 GCF_002776525.5 Piliocolobus tephrosceles | reverse complement strand
GACTACAGGTGCCCGCCACCACGCCTGGCTAATTTTTGTATTTTTAGTAGAGACGAGGATTCATCCTGTTGACCAGGCTTGTCTCGAATTCCTGACCTTGTGATCCACCCACCTTGGCCTCCCAAAGTGCTGGGATTACAGGCGTGAGCCACCGCGCCCGGCCTGAATGATGTTAGGGTTAAATTGGGTCCATTCCCAAAATTGGCATGTTGAAGTCTTAACCCACCATACTTTAGAACGTGACCTTACCTGGAAGTAGGGTCATTGCAGATATAATCAGTTGGGGTCATACTGGAGTAGGATGATCCCTAAACCATCATGACTTGTGTCCTTACAAAATTCAGAAATTTGGGCTTGGAGAGGTAGCTCATGCCTATAATGCCTGCTGTTTAGGAGGCTGAGACAGGAGGATCACTTAAGCCCAGGAGTTTGAGAGCAGCCTGGACAACATAGCAAGACCTTGTCTCTACAAAATATTTTTAAAAATTGGCTGGGGCCGGCCCTGGTCCTCAACACGTGTAATTCCAGCACTTTGGGAGGCCGAGGCGAGCAAATCACTTGAGGTCTGGAGTTGGAGACCAGCCTGGCCAACATGGTGAAAGCCCGTCTCTACTAAAAATACAAAAATTAGCTGGGCATGGTGGCATATGCCTGTAGTTCCAGCTTGGGAGGCTGAGGCAGGAGAATTGCTCGAACCTGGGAGGCAGAGGTTGCAGTGAGCCAAGATTGCGCCACTGCACTCCAGCCTGGGCGACAGAGTGAGACTCCCTCTCACACACACACACACACACAAAAAGGCTGGGTGCGGTGGCTCACACCTGTAATCCCAGCACTTTGGGAGGCCGAGGGGGGCGGATCACAAGGTCAGGAGATCGAGACCATCCCGGCTAACATGGTGAAACCCCGTCTCCACTAAAAATAAAAAAATAAAAAAAAAAATTAGCTGGGCGTGGTGACAGGCACCTGTAGTCCCAGCTACTTGGGAGGCTGAGGCAGGAGAATGGCGTGAACCGAGGAGGCGGAGGTTGCAGTGAGCTGAGATCGCGCCACTGCACTCCAGCCTGAGTGACAAAGTGAGACGCTGTTTCAAAAAAAAAAAAAAAGTGTATGTATATATTTATTTTGTATATATATTTTTGTGTATATACATATCTATATATATAATTTGTTTTTATAGAGATGGGGTCTCACTTTGTTGCCCAGGCAGAGGTTTGGGTTTTTGTTGACGGCTCTGGGAGCCACAGAAGATAGCTCTGTTTGTGGGGCATTCACTTTTTGCCCACCCCTATGTTGCTTTACATGCACTTGCTCATTAAATCCTCCCCAGATCAGGGGGATCAGACCGAGGTGGGTGGAGTTGACTTGAATTTTGTCTGCTAGGGTTCTAAGAGGTAAGGACTAGGGGATCTGGGGACAGGGAAATCCCAGATAGAGTTAACCCAACAGCTTTTTTTTTTTTTGGGGATACAGTCTCGCTCTGTCACCCAGGCTGGAGTGCAGTGCTGCAATCTCAGCTCACTGCCTTCCGCCTACCGGGTTCAAGTGATTCTCCTGCCTCAGCCTCCCAAGTAGCTGGGATTACAGGTGCACGCCACCGCATCTGGCTCATTTTTGTATTTTTAGTAGAGACAGGGTTTCACCATGATGGCCAGGCTGGTCTCCAACTCCTGACCTCAAGTGATCCGCCTGCCTCGGCCTCCCAAAGTGCTGGGATTACAGGCGTGAGCCACCGCACCCAGCTGCTAAAGTATTATTACTGTCAGACCTCTGAGCCCAAGCCAAGCCATCGCATCCCCTGTGACTTGCACGTCTAAGCCCAGATGGCCTGAAGTAACTGAAGAATCACAAAAGAAGTGAAAATGCCCTGCCCCGCCTTAACTGATGACATTCCACCACAAAAGAAGTGAAAATGACCGGTCCTTGCCTTAAGCGATGACATTATCTTGTGCCTGGCTCATCCTGGCTCAAAAAGCTCCCCCACTGAGCACCTTATGACTCCCACTCCTGCCCGCCAGAGAACAACCCCCCTTTGACTGGAATTTTCCTTTACCTACCCAAATCCTATAAAAGGGCCCCACCCTTATCTCCCTTCCCTGACTCTCTTTTCGGACTCAGCCGCCTGCACCCAGGTGACTAAAAAGCTTTATTGCTCACACAAAGCCTGTTTGGTGGTCTCTTTCCACGGACGCGCATGACAATTATTATTCTGTAGAGAGGCATCTGGCCATGTTGCCCAGGCTGGTTTTGAATTCCTGGGCTCAAGCGATCCTCCCGCCTCTGCCTCCCACAGCGCTGGTTACAGGCGTGAGCCACCGCGCCCTGCGGCTGCAGGTCTTTATAAGGCAACTGTGCGCTCTGGAACGCTCCCTGAAAACCTCTCCCTCAACCCCCTCTCTCCCCCCTCACCTGGTCTACCCCAATCCTTCCCCCTTCGTCCCTCTCGCCCTTTCCAGGAAAGGTAAGGGACTCGAGAATCGCGCCCTGCTTTTGTCCCCACCGCGCCGTTCCCCAGCCCCCGCGGTGCAAGGACTACCCTTGAGGCTGATTCCGGGTCCAGCTGGGAGTGGCGGGCCCTGAACCACCTCCCCCCGCGGGCCGTACCATTCTGGCCGGGGGGTACCTGGGAGGGGACGCGCGGAGGGCTTCCCCTGGAGACTGCCTCTCTCAAGACTCTCTCCAGCCCAACAGGGGGATGGGAAGGAGACTTGTGTGAGGGCCTCGGGCTGGGGGGCGCGGTTCCCTTGTCCCCCGCCTCGGCGCCTCTCCGCCCACCGCCCCTCCCTGGTATTGGTTGGCGCCAGAGGAAGCCGAGGCTCCATCCTTTCTGCGCAGGTTCCCGCCGCACTCGCGCAGACCTAGGGCGTCCAGGTGGGAGATTGGTGTGGCCTGAGCGTCCGCTCCGCAGCGGATGTGGCGGCCCCGAGCCATGGCTCTCGCCGTGCGAGTCGTTTATTGGTAAGCGCAGCGGCCAGCGGCCCCTGTCCCCGACCCCCGCCGGGACCCGATCCTCCGCACCCTCGGAGCCGGGGTCTGGGAGCGTCGGGGAGAGGACCCATGGGGACCCCTGTATGGGAAAAAGGATTCCGGTGTGGGTGGGGTGGGCGTACGGAGGGATGAAAAACAGAGCGGTGGTGCCTCGACCCTCTCTTCGGCTTGCCACGTTGGGCATCTCGGGTTATAAAAGGTGGGACTGAGACGGGTCTGTGTCAGTTTCGAACCCCCGACTCCGGGGCTCCGCTGGGAAGGGCTGGTGATGAGCTTTGTAAAGGGACCTAAGGCTCCTTCACCCTCAGGCTTCCTCTGCCCCAATATCCCGAACAGTCGCGGGGTGGGGACAGTGAGAACTCAGAAGGTTCGAGAATGTCTCAGCCTGTGTTTCAAAAGCACTTGAATTGTTGACCTCTGCCCAGTGGGTTCCCTTGCCCACGAACCCCACTCCTTTTCTGGCCTCAGTTTTCCCGTCTGTGGCCAGAGGGAAGCTCTGTGTCAGCACTGAACACGCTTAATTTCTACAAGTCTCAGGAAGGATATAATAGGGTAGGATATGAATTACTTTACGTTCTCTCTACTCCCCAGCACCTAATACTGTGCTGGCATGCAGTAGGTATTTAATAAACACGTGTCCAATGAATTTATCCTCCCAGGAATCCCTTAAGAGAGGGGAATTTTAGGCCAGGCGCTGTTGTTGATAACGCCTGTAGTCCAGACACTTTGGGAGGCTGAGGCGGGGGGATCAGTTTAGCCCAAGAGTTCGAGACCAGCCTGGGCAACAGGGTGAGCCCTGGTCTCTACAGAAACTTGAAAACTTAGCCTGGCATGGTGGCACGCACCTGTAGTCCCTGCTACTTCGGAGGCTGAGGCAGGAGGATCACTGGAGCCCGGAAGGTGGAGGTTGCAGTGAGCTGAGATTGCACAACTGCACTCCAACTTGGGCAGCAGAGCGAGACTCTGTCTCAAAAAACAAAAAACAAAAAGTGTAAATTAAAGAGAGGGGAATTTTAGTTTCGTCTTACAGGTGAGAAAACAGGCTGGGACTGGGGTGGGGGCAGGTCAGTAGCTTCAAGTCTGGACTGCAGGTGACAGGGGTAACTGGAACCGGGGTTCGCCATCAGCTTTCCAATGTCTCTGCCTGCTCGACAAAGCAGAGGCAAGAGTGACATTTTGAGACGCCTACCAGGCGTGTGCACCAGATTCCAGTCCCAAAATAGCCTGCTGTGGGGGTTGGGCGAGCTTGTATTTCACCCTGGGGACTGGGAAGGTGTTCAGAATCTAGGAGCCGCAGGGCCAGGGTGCGGTGGCTCATGCCTGTAATCTCAGCACTTTCGGAGGCGGAGGCAGATGCAGGCGGATCCCCTGAGGTCAGGACTTCCAGACCAGCCTGGCCAACATTGTGAAAATACAGAAATTGCCAGGGCGTGGTGTAAGAATCCAGGAGCCTGCAGGGTTTTCCTTGGAGTTTCTCAAGGGCTGTGGGTGAGGGTGGTGGGCACAGGGAGTGGGTGGGGACCTTATTTGTGCTGTTCTTCTCCTAATCCAGTTCTCCTGGTTTTCCCCCTGTCCCCGTCTCGTATTTGTGGTCTCGGCTCCTCTCTCCCCTTTTTCCGCTCCCCCTTCTCTGTCTCTTGCTTGGTGTTGGTTTTCGGTGTGTCCCTGCGCCACCCCCTGTGCTGTGCTCCAACACTCTGCCTGGCTGGTGCCTGTCCTCTCCCTTGAGGGCATCTGTCACCTCTTCTGCTTGGTCATCTGTGTTCCTCTTTATTTCTTCCTGGCCCCACCTTGCTCTCTCCCCCCACCGCCTGTCTCTACCCTCCTCTCCCCATCCCCCACTTCTCCCTCTCTCCCCTGGGACCGATGTCTTGGACTCACCTACCAGTGGCGCTTGAGGCTACAAGTCCAAGGTAAGCAGGGTGGATACCCGGGGACATTCCCGGAAGCTGGGGAGGGGTAGAGTGCATATCGGAGGGGGGCTGACTGGTATGACCCCTGCTGTGACCTCGCACCGCGTTTTCAGTATCTTCAGCTCAAGAAGAAGTTAGAAGATGAGTTCCCCGGCCGCCTGGACATCGTGAGTCTTGGGATGGGGAGAAAGACTTGAATACAGCCACTGTGTCGGTCCCTTAGGCCTGGATGGCACTGGGGGGGGGTCGTTAGGTTGGCCCTACTCCCTTCACCCATGTTCTCCATCCCCTGGGAAGGGGAGGGTCTCCCCAACAGGACGTCTCAGCCCCTCCAACATCCCCCCCACCCCCTTTCCTCAGCGCGGCGAGGGGACTCCCCAGGCCACCGGGTTCTTTGAAGTAACGGTAGCCGGGAAGCTGGTTCACTCTAAGAAGGTATGTCTCTGTCTGTCCGTCCTGCCTCGTTTTGGGGCTAGCGTGGGCTCGGGGCTGAGGTTGGTGTCTTGGTCCCAGCTCACCCCTTCCCTCTTCCTCTCCTCCCTAGAAAGGCGATGGCTATGTGGACACAGAAAGCAAGTTTCTGAAGCTGGTGGCCGCCATCAAAGCCGCTTTGGCTCAGGGCTAATGCGCCCCGAAGGCAGAGGTGAGGGGGCCCACTAGACAGGGACACCACCCTTTGGATCTCCTCCCTGCCCCATGCTCTGACTCCTTGGCCCAGGGTGGAGAGCCTAGGAGATGTCAGAGGACATCACGTGTGTCCTCAGAGCGAGCAGGATAAAGTTAGACCCTGGTGGTGAGATGGGGTCAGAGGTGTGCAGGGTGACAGCTGAGATGATGATGGGGTCAGAGGTGTGCGGGATGACAGCTGAGACAGTGGTGGGGTCAGGTGTGCAGGGTGACGGCTGAGATGGTGATGGCGTCAGAGGTGTGCGGGATGACAGCTGAGACGGTGGTGGGGTCAGAGGTGTGCGGGATGACAGCTGAGACGGTGGGGTCAGGTGTGCAGGGTGATGGCTGAGATGGTGATGGCGTCAGAGGTGTGCAGGATGACAGCTGAGTTGGTGGAGTCGGAGGTGTGCAGGGTGACAACTGAGATAGGGTCAGAGGTGTGCAGGATGACAGCTGAGCTGTTGGTGGGGTCAGAGGTCTGCCCTAAAACAGCTCTCCCGGTTTGGGAATGAAAAGTGCTGGCCACCCAACGGTTCAGAATCCGGAACTGTAGTCTTTGTACCATTGCTAGGAAACAGTTCCCAACCGAGCAGGTCATGTAACAGCGTCCGGCCAAGTTCCCAGCATGTTTTGAGACAGAATTTCCTTGCTCCACGATTTCGAGTAGGTCACTAATTATCATTGGGCTCGGAACCTGAGAATTAGTTCTAGGAATATTCCAGACCTCATCCAGCTGCAGAAACATAGCCACTTTAGAACTGAACATGAGTCCAAGAACGCTCTGGAAACAAATGCTAACTCTAGAACAGATTATCTGCTCCAAAACAACCCTAGAGCTGACTCCCAGTTCCCCCCGTAGAGCTGAGAATGAAACACACCACCAGCTCCCAACACACTGTAAACCTGAGCTCCCCTTCCCGGCCCAGCAATTGAGAAATGTGAGCCAGCCCCCAAACACTAGAATTCACCACTAGTTCCCGGACTTGGCTACTGGTTCCTTATATACTGTTTTTCTTTTTGAGATGGAGTCTCCCTCTGTCTTCCGGGCGTGATCTCGGCTCACTGCAGCCTCTGCCTCCTGGGTTCAAGCAATTCTCCTGCCTCAGCCTCCCAAGTAGCTGGGATTACAGGTTTCCACCACCACACCCGGCTAATTTTTGTATTTGTAGTAGGTCTCACCATGTTGGCCAGGCTGGTCTTGAACTCCTGACTTCAGGTGATCCACCTGCCTTGGCCTCCCAAAGTGGTGGGATTACAGGCGTGAGCCACTGCACCCGGCCTCCTTATACACTCTGAACCAAGTATTGTTTCCAACCTAATACATTGTGGAACAAGTGGCAATTTGTATATGAATCTCAGGAACAAAGTTACTACTTTCCAGGACCTTCTGAGTCTGATTTTCCAGTTTTCTTTTTAAATTTTTAAAATTATTTTATTTTATTTTATTTTTTTGAGACGGAGTCTTGCTCTGTCGCCCAGGATGGAGTGCGGTGGCCGCATCTCAGCTCACTGCAAGCTCCGCCTCCCGGGTTTATGCCATTCTCCTGCCTCAGCCTCCGGAGTAGCTGGGACTACAGGCGCCCACCACCTCGCCCGGCTAGTTTTTTGTATTTTTAGTAGAGACGTGGTTTCACCGTGTTAGCCGGGATGGTCTCGATCTCCTGACATCGTGATCCGCCCGTCTTGGCCTCCCAAAGTGCTGGGATTACAGGCTTGCGCCACCGCGCCCGGCTGATTTTCCAGTTTTTAAGCCAGTATGGTCCAGATAAGCTTGAAACCCAACCCATTCTAGAACTTTTACTAGCCCTTTGTAGTAATAGTTACTAGCCTTTTGTTCTGGTCTCTGGCACTCCAGAGCCTAGAGCATAGTTTACTTTTTGAGGTGGAGTCTGGCTCTGTCGCCCAGGCTGGAGTGCAGTGGCATGATCTCAGCCCACTGTAACATCTGCCTCCTGGGTTCAAGGGATTCTCATGTCTCAGCCTCTTGAGTAGCTGGGATTACAGATGTCTGCCACCACGCCCGGCTAATTTTTGTATTTTTTTGTTTTGTTTTGTCTTGTCTTGTTTTAAGACGGAGACTCGCTCTGTCGCCCAGGCTAGAGTGCATTGGCACGATCTCGGCTCACTGCAAGCTACGCCTCCCAGGTTCATGCCATTCTCTTGCCTCAGCCTCCCGAATAACTGGGACTACAGGCACCTGCCACCATGCCCGGCTAATTTTTTGTATTTTTTAGTAGAGACAGGGTTTCACAGTGTTAGCCAGGCTGGTTTTGAACTCCTGACCTCAGGTGATCCGCCTGCTTCGGCCTCCCAAAGTGCTGGGATTACAGGCATGAGCGACCGTGCCCGGAGATACTTTTTACCCCCCTCTAAACTTCAGCACCAGTTCCCTCTCCATGCTGATCAAGAACAAAGTGTCCCATCCCAACACACTGTGGGCCCAAGTACCAGCTCCCAGCATGCCTTGTGCCAGAAAACTAGTTTCAGATGCATTACGCTGAAGTTCCATTTCCTAGAATTCTTCACCAGAGCAGAATGAGGTCATGTTCAGTGTGACTTGGGACGTGCCAATATGAAGTAATGCAGAAACGATATCTTGCCTTATGTGCAGGTCTGAAACAAAGCAAATCCCTCTAACATAAAGGAAAAGAAAAATGGAATTGCCTAATTCCAAAGCTGCATCAGCTGAATGCATCGTGGACTGGTGCTATTGAGCGTGGGGGCGGGGTACCACCATGCAGGCTTTGAATTCTTTTTTTTTGTTTTTGAGACAGTATCGCTCTGTCACCCAGGCTGGAGTGCAGTGGCACGATCTCAGCTCAGTGCAACCTCCACCTCTCAGGCCCAAGGGATTCTCCTGCCTCAGCCTCCCGAGTAACTGGGATTACAGTTGTGCACCACCACGCCCAGCTAATTTTTCTAGTTTTTGTAGAGATGGGTTTTTTTCACCATGTTGCCCAGACTGATCTCAAACTCCTGGGCTCAAGCGATCCGCCCGCCTCAGCCTCGCAAAGTGCTGGGATTACAGACGTGAGCCACGGCACCCGGCTATCTTTCTTCCTTTTAACACGGGCCCCAAGCCTGGCCTCTTCCCGCAAACTGACTCCCTCCCCCAACCACCTCTTTTTCTCTCCACAGTCCAGCGACCTTGGCCCAGCCCCTCTCAGCAGACGCTTCATGATAGGAAGGACCGAAAAGTCTTGTGGACGCCTGGTCTTTCCCTGATGTTCTCGTGGCTGCTGTTGGGGGCAGAGATTGATGCCGCTGGTCTTTGCCTCTGTGTGGGAGTCTGTGTGTATGTGTCTTCCCCGGAATCCACCCCACCCCACCATCCTCCTGTCCCCTGGTTTCATCATATCTCTTTGCATACCCCATGTCTTCCCCAGTTGTCCCCTGGAGTTTGGGGGATGTCCCGCCTCAGGCATCCTTCTTAAGGGGAAGCCAAGAGAGGCATCAGGATGGGTGAGTTTCTGGTTGCGGCGATGTTTGCAAACCATTCACGATCCAATAAATATTGGAGGAATTTAACCGAATGTGCCTGTGAGGAGTGTATCCTGTTTTACCCCTGGGCCTCCTCCCTCCAGGACCCTGTCCCAAAAATGAGCGTCCGCATGTTGAGTGTTGAGTGCACCAGCCCTCTGTAAGGAAGCACCTTACAGCAATGCTGAGGTTATTATTTTTTGAGACAGTCTGGCTCTGGAGTGGAGTGGTGCGATCCCAGCTCACTGCAACCTCTCTTTCCCAGGTTCCAGTGATTCTCCTGTCTCAGCCTCCGGAGTAGCTGGGCCCACAGGTGTGCACCACCATGCCTGGCTAATTTTTCTTTTTCTTTTTCTTTTTTTTTTTTTCTTTTTTGTTTGTTGAGATGGAGTCTTGTTCTGTCGCCCAGGCTGGTGTGCAGTGGCACAATCTCGGCTCACTGCAACCTCCGCCTCCCGGGTTCAAGTGATTCTCCTGCCTCAGCCTACCATGTAGCTGGAATTACAGGTGCCCGCCACCATGCCCAGCTAATTTTTTGTATTTTTTCTTTTTCTTTGAGACGGAGTCTCACTCTGTCACCCAGGCTGGAGTGCAGTGGCCGGATCTCGGCTCACTGCACGCGCCGCCTGCTGGGTTCATGCCATTCTCCTGCCTCAGCCTCCCGAGTAGCTGGGACTATAGGCGCCTGCTGCCTCGCCCAGCTAGTTTTTTTTTTTTGTATTTTTTAGTAGAGACGGGGTTTCACCGTGTTAGCCAGGATGGTCTCGATCTCCTGACCTCGTGATCCGCCCGTCTCGGCCTTCCAAAGTGCTGGGATTACAGGCTTGAGCCACCACGCCCGGCCTTTTTTTGTATTTTTATTAGAGATGGAGTTTGGCTATGTTGGCCAGATGGGTCTCGAATTCCTGACCTTGTGTCCCTCCCGCCTCAGCCTCCCAAAGTGCTGGGACTACAGGTGTGAACCACCGTGCCAGGCCTAATTTTTGTATTTTTATTTATTCTCATTTATTTATTTTTGAGACAGAGTCTCGCTCTGTCACCCAGGCTGGAATGCAGTGGTGTGATCTCGGCTTACTGCAACCTCTGCCTCCCGGGTTGAAGCGATTCTCCTGCCTCAGCCTCCTGAGTAGCTGGGACTACAGGCTTGTGCCATCATGCCCGGCTAATAGGATTTTATATTTTTAGTAGAGACAGGGTTTCACCATGTTGATCAGGCTGGTCTTGAACTCCTGACCTCGTGATTTACCCGCCCTCGGCCTCCCAAAGTGCTGGGATTATAGGCGTGAGCTGCCACGCCCGGCTGTTTTTGTAACTATTGATAGCCGTGAAGTGCATGCACATTTTACTCCAATCAGGTACAATTTTAAACTGATTCACTCACACCTTGACTCACTCATTCTGGGAGGACAGAAATAAAATGGTTCCTCCCCCAAGTCAAATGCTGCTGACTCCTGAAACCCACCACGTTCCATGGATCTCTGCCCAGTGACATTTGGGAAACGTAAGACAGCCATCAACAATAGCATCAAGAGGCCGGGTGCAGTGGCTCATGCTTGTGATCCCAGCACTTTGGGAGGCCAGGGTAGGCGAATTGCTTTAGGCCACGAGTTTGAGACCAGCCTGGCCAACATGGTGAAACCCCATCTCTACTAAAAATACAAAAATTAGCTGGGTGGTGGCAGGTGCCTGTGGTCCCAGCTACTCAGGAGGCTGAGGTATGAGAATCACTTCAACTTGGGAAGCAGAGGTTGCAGTGAGCCGAGATTATGCCACTATACTCCATCCTGGGCGACACAGTGAGACACTGTTTCAAAGAAACAAGTCCCCACGTGGCTTCATTTCTAATGATTCTGAGATTTTCTTAGTATGACAGTCCTTTGGTAGTGTAGTACAGTTCATCTTTTTTCTAAGGTTCTCCCTGTGTCACCCAGCTAGAGTGCTGTGGTAGGATCGTGGCTCACTGCAGCCTCGACCTCCTGGGCTCAAGTGATCCTCCTACCTCAGCCTCCTGTGTACCTGGAACCACAGGCACATGCCATCATGCCTGGCTTATTTTCTTTTTTTTGTTTTTTTGTAGACATGGAGTCTTGCTATTTTGCCCAGGTGGTCTCAAACTCCTGACCTCAAGTGATCCTCCTGCTTTGGCCTCCCAATACGCTGGGATTACTGGCATGAGCCACAGACCCTGGCCTGGTGGTGTAGGTTTTTTTTTTTTTTTTTTTTTTTTTTGAGATGGAGTCTCGTTCTGTCGCTGAAGCTGGAGTGCAGAGCAGTGGCGCGATCTTGGCACGCTGCAACCACCTCTACCTCCCTGGTTTAAGCAATGCCCTGCCTCAGTCTTCCGAGTAGCTGGGATTACGGGTGTATGCCACCATGCCTGGCTAACGTGTGTGTGTGTTTTAGTAGAGATGGGGTTTCATCATGTTGGCCAGACTGGTCTCAAACTCCTGACCGCAGGTGATCTGCCTGCGTTGGCCTCCCAAAATGCTGGAATTACAGGCGTGAGCCACTGCTCCCGGCCTTGGTGGTATAGTTCTAAGCTAGGTAGAGAGATCACAGACAGTGGCATCTGAACATCTGAGACTCAGTGGAGGTTGCGTAATCCCATTTGCCAACTGGTCTCACATTTGAGGTCAGCCGGTTATCATCATCCTCAGCTGTCAGCACTCCACCTGTTAGCCAAGCCACACTGTGGCACCAGTTAATCGTTTAAATGACACATGACTTTTCAGTTCTTTAAGCAAGAAATCTGGCAGGGCCAGGCTAGGTTGGCTTATGCTTCAGTGGGAACAAACCAGAACAAACAAATCTCCATGGATGAACACAGCACATGCAAAGCTGTCTCCAGGGCAACAGTTCTCCTGCTTCTAGTCAGAAATCTAGAGCAATGCTGTACAACAGAACTTCCTACACGATGGAATTTTTCTTTTTTTTTTGTTTTTTTTTGAGATGGAGTTTCACTCTTGTTCCCCAGGCTGGAGTGCAATGGCGGGACCTTGGCTCACTGCAACTTCTACCCCCCCGGGTTTAAGCGATTCTCCTGCCTCAGCCTCCCAAGTAGCTGAGATTACAGGCACCCGCCTGTAGCCACCACGCCCAGCTAATTTTTTTTTTTTAATGTATTTTTAGTAGAGATGGGTTTCACCATGTTGACCAGGTTGGTCGCAAAACGCCTAACCTCAGGTGGTCCGCCAACCTCGGCCTCCCAAAGTGGTGGGATTACAGGGAGAGCCACTGCGCTGGCCAGCACGATGGAATTTTTCTCTATCTGCCCTGCCTAACACCATAGTCACTGACTTCATGTTGCTGGTGACAACTTGAAATGTGGCATGACCAAGGAACTGAGTGATTAAATTTACATTTTGCCAGGCATGGTGGCTTACGCCTGGAATCCTAACACTTGGGAGGCTGAGCTGGGAGGATCACTTGAGCCCTGGAGTTTGAGACCAGCCTGGGCAACATAGTAAGACCCTGTCTCTACAAAAAATACAAAAAACAGCCGGGCATGGTGGTGCATGCCTGTAATCTCAGCTACTTGGGAGGCTGAGGTGGGAGGATTGCTTGAGCCCAGGAGGTCGAGGCTGCAGTGAGCTGTGATGGCACCACTGCCCTCCAGCCCGGGCGACAGAGTGTTTCAAAAAAAGAAAAAAATAACATTCAACCCATGTAATATGTGCTTGTTATCAGACAGTGCAATTCTGCATCCTGTTGCTGCACCTGGCCCCAAAGCAGCTTTAGTGAACAGAGTGGAGAGAGCATAGGCAATCTTGCACTGGCTTTTCTTTCATTTTTTTTGAGACGGAGTCTTACTCTATTGCCCAGGCTGGAGTGCAGTGGCGTGATCTCAGTTCACTGCAACCTTCACCTCCCAGGTTCAAGCGATTGTCTTGCCTCAGCCTCCCGACCAGCTGGGACTACAGGCATACATCACCACATCTAGCTAATTTTTGTATTTTTACAAAAATGGGGTTTCACCATGTCGGCCAGGCTGGTCTCGAACTCCTGACCTGGTGATCTACCTGCCTCGGCCTCCCAAAGTACTGGGATTACAGATGTGAGCCACCGCGCCCGGCCTGCTTTTCTTGTTTTTAAAGACAGGAAGGTATTGCTCTGTTGCCCAGGCTGGAGTGTAGTGGCATGATCGCGGTTCACTGCAGCCTGGAACTTCTGGGCTCAAGCCATCTTGCCCCCTCAGCCTCCCGACCAGCTGGGACTACAAGCGCACCACTACTCCCAGCTAATTTATTTTTTTCGTTTTGGAGGGGAACTGGGCGGGGATGGAGCACTGTGGGAGGCCTTGCTGTGTTGCTCAGGTTGGTCTCGAACCTGGCTTCAAGCGATCTTTCCCGCCTTGGCCTTCAGAGCAGGCATTCGCTGCTAAAGGCGTCAGCCCGGAAGTGATGCGTATCAGCTTTCCTCACAGCCCATTGGCCAGAACCAGTTATACAGCCCCGCCCACTTTCCGAACCCCTACCACGAAACTCCCGCCCACCTGCAGAACTTGGCTGGGGAACCTAATTTTCCTATGTTTAGGAAGGAGATGAGAACTTGAAAACTTGGTGAGCACTACAAATATCTACCAGGGCTCTTATTTTAATTGTACTGTATGCATGAAAACGCCACCATCTGATTTTGGAGTAATCAAGACAATTCCCACCTTCAAAGAATTCAGTATGAACATCAACCAGCCTGGAAAGGGAGACACCAAGAATTCTTTTATAACAGCGACAGCATGTGGCCACGTCTGAGAACTGCATCTTCTCAGTTCGCCTCGGGTCACCGCGGAAGACCAGGAATCACTGTGGAATCCCTGTGGGTCACCAGGAATCACTTCCGGTCATCTAGATTTAGGAGACTCAAGTGAAACACCATCTTTGGATTGGTGACATGACACTTTCTTTTTAAAAATGAAAATGTAGCCGTGTGCGGTGGCTCACGCCTGTAATCCCAGCACTTTGGGAGACCGAGGAGGGCGGATCACGAGGTCAAGAGATCGAGACCATCCTGGCTAACCTGGCGAAACCCTGTCTCTACTAAAAATGCGAAAAGGAGCCGGGCGTCGTGTTGCGCTCCTGTAGTCCCAGCTACTCGGGAGGCTGAGGCAGGAGAATCGCTTGAAGCCAGGAGACGGAGGTTGCAGTGAGCCGAGATGGTTCCACTGCACTCCAGCCTGGGTGACAGTGAGACTCCATCTCAAAAAATAAATAAATAAATAAATAAATAAATAATAAAAATAAAAATTTTCTGGGTACATAGTAGGTGTATCTATCTATGGGGCACATGGGCTATTTTGATACAGGCATACAATGCATACTAATAACATCAGGGTAAATGAGGTATCTATTCCCTCAAGCATTTAACTTTTGTGTTACAAATAATCCAATTAAACTCTTTTTTTTCTTTTTCTTTTTTTGAGATGGAGTCTCCCTCTGTCGCCCAGGCTGGAGTGCAGTGGCAAGATCTTGGCTCACTGCAACTTCTGCCTCCCGGGTTGAAGCGATTCTCCTGCCTCAGCCTCCTGAGTAGCTGGGATTACAGGGATCCATCACCGCGCCTGGCTAATTTTTGTATTTTTAGTAGAGATGGGGTTTCACCATGTTGGCCAGGATGGTCTCGATATCTTGATCTTGTTATCCTCCCGCCTTGGCCTCCCCAAGTGCTGGGGTTACACGCTTGAGCCACCGCACCTGGCCTTTTTTTGTATTTTTAGTAGAGACGGGGTTTCACCCTGTTGGCCAGGCTGGTCTCAAACTCCTCACCTCGGGTGATCCACCTGCCTCGGCCTCCCAAAGTACTGGGATTAGAGGTGTGAGTCACTGTGCCCAGCCATACAGGTGTGAACCACACTGCGCCTGGCCAGGAGATTCTTTTTAATTTAGCAGTTTTCAGAACATTAAATTGGAGCCTCAACAACTTTCTCTAGTTTTTTTCTCTCTCTTTTGAGGACCATTGTGAACCCATGGACTTTTATGCATCTGATGTCTGTCAGTCCACTGAAGCTCTTCTTTGTAAGCTCAAGTTGTTCAGCCTTTGGTTTCTTTTCTTTTTTAAAAATATTATTATAGAAACGGGGTATTGCTGTGTTGTCTGGCTGGTCTCGAATTCCTGGGCTCCAGCAATTTGCCAGCTTCGACTTCCCAAAGCAGGAGGGGCTTTTGTTTTATCCAAGCTCTCTGTCCCCATCCCCTTCCCCAGTAGCCTGTCGGGTATCTCCTGCCTCCAAATCGGATCTAATTCTCTCCCTGCTCTGCTGAGGCTGGCCTGGCTTAAGAGGATTGGGACACTTGCTAAATGTGACCAGGACAGGGTCAGAGAACCAGCGCTGGGGAGACCCAAGGGCCAGGATTGCCACCAGGGGGCAGCAGAGGAGACGCAGAGTGGCAGAAAGAAGAGGTGGGGGTGCTTCCATCTCACGGCGGGCACGGGGAGGATGGGGTGGTGGACCCGGAGGGGATGGTATAGAGATCCGCCCACACCCACCTGAGTGGGTTAACAATACTTACATGGTCACTGGGTGCATATTGAAAAATGAGGCCGGGCCCAGTGATTCATGCCTGTAATCTCAACACTGAGAGGTTGAGATGGGAGGGTCTCTGGAGGTCATGAGTTCGAGACCAGCCTGGGCAACGTGACAGAATCTTGTTTCTACCAAAAATACAAAAAATTAGCCAGGCGTGGTGGCACGTGCCTGTGATCCCAGTCACTCGGGAGGCTGAGGTGGGAGGACCCCTTAAGCCCAGGAGGTGGAGGTTACAGTGAGCTTAGATCACATGATTGCACTCCAGCCTGGGCAACAGAGCGAGACCCTGACTCAAAAAACAAACAAACGAAAAAACAATAACAAAAATAATTGAAGAAGATGTAGGCCAGACGAGGTGGCTCATGCCTATAATCCCAGCACTTTGGGAGGCCAAGGTGGTTGGATCACTTGAGGTCAGGAGTTCAAGACCAGCCTGGCCAACATAGTGAAACCCCTACTCTACTAAAAACATAAAAATTAGCCGGGCATGGTGGCACGTGCCTGTACTCCCAGCTACTTGGGAGACTGAGGCAGGAGAATTGCTTGAGGTGGAGGTTGCAGTGAGCTGAGATCACATCACTACACTCTAGCACCTGAGTGAGAGAGAGAGACTTCATCTCAAAAAAATAAATAAATAAAAAATAAAAAGAGAGAGAGAGAGACTGACAGTTAGAAAAAGACCAATAACGTTCTGTATGTGATGCAGTTATTAGCCATAATAATGGCAGATATGGTTTGTTGATCGCTGACCATCATCAGTGTTAAGATTTACATGATTTGACTCATCTAACTCTTCTCCAAACCCTCCCTTTCACCAAAAAATCTTTCATATTAAAAATTCACAGAGTTTTTTGTTTGTATGGTTTTTTTTTTTTTTTTTTTTTTTTTTTTGAGACGTAGTCTTGCTCTGTCGCCCAGGCTGGAGTGTAGTGGTGTGATCTTGGCTCACTGCAACCTCTGCCTCCCGGGTTCAAGAGATTCTCCTGCCTCAGCCTCCCGAGTAGCTGGGACTACGGGCGCACACCACCACACTTGGCTGATTTTTTATTTTATTTTTATTTATTTTTATTTTATTTTTTCTGAGATGGAGTTCTGCTCTTGTTGCCCAGATTGGAGCGTAATGGCGTGATTTCGGCTCACTACAATCTCTGCCTCCCAGGTTCAAGCAATTCTCCTGCCTCCCGAGTAGCTGGGATTACAGGCATGTGCCACCACGCCCAGCTAATTTTGAATTTTTAGTAGTGATGGAGTTTCTCCATGTTGGTCACGCTGTTCTCGAACTCCCAACCTCAAGTGATCCGCCCGCCTCGGCCTCCCAAAGTGCTGGGATTACAGGCATGAGCCACCGTGCCTGGCCCCATTCATAGAGTTTTGAAACATCAACTTTTAAAGATAGATGCTTTCTTTTTTTTTTTTTTTTTTGAGACGGAGTCTCGCTCTGTCACCCAGGCTGGGGTGCAGTGGCCGGATCTCAGCTCACTGCAAGCTTCACCTCCCAGGTTTATGCCATTCTCCTGCCTCAGCCTCCCGAGTAGCTGGGACTACAGGCGCCCGCCACCTCGCCTGGCTAGTTTTTTTTGTGTGTATTTTTTAGCAGAGATGAGGTTTCACCATGTTAACCAGTATGGTCTCGATCTCCTGACCTTGTGATCCACCCGTCTCGGCCTCCCAAAGTGCTGGGATTACAGGCTTGAGCCACTGCGCCCGGCCGATAGATGCTTTCTTTAGATAAAACACATTTGTCTTAAGTGTTCAGTATAATTGCTTTGATAAATGTATACAACTGGTTGGTGGCTAATGCCTGCAATCCCAACACTTTGGGAGGCTGAGGCAAGAGTATCACTTGAACCCAAGAGTTCAAGACCATCCTGGGCAACATAGCAAGGCCCTGTCTCTACAAAAAATTAAAAAATTGACTGAGCATGGTGGTGTGCACGTGTAGTGTTAGCTACTTGGGAGGCTGAGGTGAAAGGATCACTTGAGCCTGAGAGGTTAAGCTGCAGTGAGCCATGTTTGTGCCACTGCACTCCAGCCTGTGTGACAGAGCGAGACCCGTCTCAAAAGAGCATCAAAAATAAATCATACAACTATGATACCAGCACCCAAACAAGAAGCATCCATCAGCCCCAAAAGTTCCCTGGGACCTTTTGGCAGTCATTTTTCTGTTCATTCCCACACCTGCCTGGGCAACCACCAATCAGATTTCTTTAACTATAGAATACTTCCTTTTGTCTCTTCTAGAATTTCATATTAATGAAATTGTATCATATATAGCTTTCTGTAACTACAAATTACTTCCATATCTTCTAGAATTTCGTAGAAATGAAATGGCACCACATACAGCCTCTTGTGTCTGGCTTCTTTCACCCAACATAATGATTTTGAGATTCTTCCATATCACATGTGTATCCACAGCTTGTTCCTTTTCAGTGCTGTGTTATAGTCCATTGTATGGACATACCATAATTTGCTTAACCATTCACTCGGGTTGTTTCTGTTTTGGTCTTTTATGAATAAAGTTGCTATGAACATTCTTGTACAAATCTTCCTATGGACATATTTATTTCTTATTTATTATTTTTCTTGAGGCAGGGTCTTGCTCTGTCACCAAGGCTGGAGTATAGTGATCATGGCTTGCTGTATCCTTGTCCCAGGCTCAAGTGATCCTCCCACCTCAGCTTCCTAAGTAGCTGGGATTACAAGTGTGTACCATCATGCTTAGTTAATTTTAATATTTTTGTAGAGATGGGGTCTCATCATATTGCCCAGACTGGTCTCAAGCAGTCCTCTTGCCTCAGCTTCCTGAAGGGCTGGGATTACAGGCATGAGCTACCATGCCCGTCTTTCTTTCTTTTTTTTTTTTTTTTTTTGAGATGGAGTCTTGCTCTGTTGCTAGGCTGGAGTGCAGTGGCATGATCTTGGTTCACTGCAACCTCCGCCTCCCAGGTTCAAGCAATTCTCCTGCCTCAGCCTCCCAAGCAGCTGGGACTATAGGCAC
>NC_045454.1:10157073-10211074 GCF_002776525.5 Piliocolobus tephrosceles | reverse complement strand
CAGTCTCAGCCTCCTGAGTAGCTGGGATTACAGACGCGCACTACCATGCCTGGCTAATTTTTGTATTTTTAGTAGGGATGGGGTTTCACCATGTTGGCCAGGCTGGTCTTGAACTCCTGACCTTGTGATTGGCCTGCCTCAGCCTCCCAAAGTTCCGGGATTACAGGCATGAGCCACCGCGTCCGGTCAGTTTACATTTTTCATCATATATGCAGAGACCATCAGGTATGTCTGTGGAGCATCTACAACATGTTGTTCCACTCACTGCCCAAATCAGGGAGAGGAGATTCTGCAGGTTCGTTTTGTCTTCCTGAGGAGTCTCTCTGGGGTTTATATAGGGGAAGGGCTCCAGGAGACCCTGACAGCACCTACTTCTGTAACTGAAGTCTCACGGCCAGTAAGGAAGCATGAAAAGGTGCCAGCATGGGCTTGAGAAGGGTTTTGACATCATCCACCAATATGTCCCATCTCCCCTTCAACTCTTCTCTGACCCGGCTGAGATTCTGCAGATGCCGCCTCACCTGGCTCTAAGAGGATTGGGGCAGGTGGTGAGTTAGATTAGGTCAAGGCCGGGGAAACCTGCTAGGGAGAAACGCAGGGACTGAGAGGGAGGGAGAGAGACTAGGGAAGGAGCAGGAAGGGGGAGCATGGGTCTGCACAGGGCAGAGAGAGATAGGAGATGAGTCAGAGGAGGGAAGAGATATGGGAGGAAGGTGTTGTCTAAATGGCAAAATAATAAGATCACCCATTTACTCTGAGCTTCCTGTAAGCTAGGCTCTGTGCTGGGCATGTAAATGGCACAGTTCCATGTTGCTACACCCCACACGTATGGAGAAGGTGTAGTTGTTACCCAAAGTCTCATGGACATCCAGCTGTCCACAGGTCCTCCTCCAAAGAGTCCAAGAAGCAGATGAGCTTGGTATCACTCAATAGAGTGGAGGGCTTAAGGGCTGTGCTCTTTGGCTGGGTGGACTGGTCCATGCTCAGATTGAATCTTTTCAGTCTTCTCAGAAAGGCACTTAAACACCCTGAGGTTTGGTGTAACCCCCATAGGCAAAGGGATTACAGGCTGCCAGCCTCAAAGGACCTTTGGTAAGGATATTAGAGCGCACAGGACAGCTGCTGTCACATTGGAAGTGACACAGGCTGGGGAGACCCTGTCTGTTCTGGTTTTGAGGGCAGGAGACATGCCTCAGTTTCCCCTTTTCTTTGCACCTCACTCTCCCTCTCTCCCTTTCTCCCTGCCCCTCAGTCTCTCCCTTGTTCCGTCGCTCTGCCTCCCTTGGGACAGCCTCAGTGTGGTTTTCTGTGTACATCCCTCTCAGGGTCTCTCTGAGGAGCAGGAGCGTTTTTCATTATATCCCGGCAGTCTGTCCCCACCTCCAACCACAGCCTGTCACATGTTTCCCCCAAATCCGCACTAATTCTCCCTATGTTTTGCTGAGGCTGGCCTGACCTAAGAGGATTGAAGCATTTGCTAAATGAGACTGGGACAGGGTCAGAGAACTAGCTGTGGGAAGACACAGGGGCCAGGATGGCCACAAGGTGATGGCAAAAGAAGCAGGAGAGGAGAGGACAGAGGCAAGGGGTAGCATGCTATTGGTGCAAGGACATAGAGACCAAGAACCCAATAGAGACTTTTTGTAGAGCCAGTCATGGTGGCTCACACCTGTAATCCCAGCAATTTAGGCGGCCAAGGTGAGGGGATCACTTGAACCCAGGAATTCAAGACCAGCCTGGGCAACATGGTGAGACCTTGTTTCTGCAAAAAGTAAAAGGAGATTAGCCAGGCATCGTGGTGTGTGCCTGTGGTCCCAGCTACTCAGAAGGCTGAGGTGGGAGGATCACTTGAGCCTGGGAGGTTGAGGTTGTAGTGAGCTGTGATTGTGTCACTGCACTCTAGCCTGGGCAACAGAGTAAGATCCTGTGCAAAAAAAAAAAAAAAAAAAAGCCAGGTGTGGTGGCTCATACCTGTAATCCCAGCACTTTGGGAGGCTGAGGCTAGCGGATCAATGAGGCCAGGAGTTCAAGACCAATGTAGCCAACATGGCTAAACCCCGTCTCAACTAAAAATACAAAAAACTAGCTGGGCATGGTGGTGCACGCCTGTGAACCCAGCTACTCAGGATGCCGAGGCATGAGAATCACTTGAACCTGGGAGGCAGAGGTTGCAGTGAGCTGAGATGATGCCATTGCACTCCAGCCTGGGCAACAGAGTGAGATTGTCTCCAAAAAAAAAAAGAAAGAAAGAAAAACCCAAAAAAACAAAAGAGTTTGTAGATACAGACTCATACATTAATGAACCTTTGATTTATGACAAAATACAAAATAAATTGCAAGTTCTCAATAAACTGGCAATTGGAAATCCATGAGGAAGGAAAAACCCTTACCTCACACCATGCACAATAAATTATACATGTATTAAAGACCTAAATATGAAAGATAAAACTATAAAAATTTAGAGAAAAAAATGGAATACCTTCATCATCATGTGATAATGCAAGATTTCTTTTTCTCCTGTTGGTTACCTCATCTTGGAGAAATTTTTTTTTTTTTTGGAGATGGAGTCTCACTCTGGCACTCAGGCTGGAGTGCAGTGGCATGATCTTGGCTCACTGCAACCTCCACCTCCTGGGTTCAAGCGATTCTTCTGCCTCAGCCTCCTGAGTAGCTGGGATTACAGGCATGTGCCATCACACCCGGCTAATTTTTGTACTTTTAGTAGAGGTGGGTTTTCACCATGTTGGCCAGGCTGGTCTCAAACTCCTGGCCTCAAGTGATCCACCTGCCTTAGCCTCCCACAGTGCTGGGATTACAGGTTTGAGCCACTGTGCCCAGCCTGGAGAAAGATATTTTAGACAAGCCATTAAAAAAAAAAAAAATTATTCTTAGATGGAAAAAGTGAGAAAATGGAGCAATTTTCAAAGCAGTAAGCCGGACACCTCAGACTGGTGCCACCTGTGGGCTTCGTCTCCAATTAGTAACAATTAGTAACAGAGGTCTTTTAGAAACACCAGCTTTTAGAAGCTTTTCTGTTCAATTTGAAAATACAGATATATTGAGATATTTTGTAAAAGTCATTTTATTTTATTATTTTATATTTTTTGACAAGGTCTTATTCTGTACTCCAGGCTGGAGTACAGTGGTATGATCTCAGCCCACTGCAACATCCACCTCCCAGGTTCAAGTGATTCTCCTGCTTTAGCCTCCCAATTAGCTGGGATTACAGGTATCCACCAGCATGCCTGGCTAATTTTTGTATTTTTTTTTTTTTTTTTTTTTTTAATTGAAGATGGGGTTTCACCATGTTGGTTAGGCTGGTCTCAAACTCCTGACTTCAAGTGATCCACCTGCCTTGGCCTCCCAAATTATTGGGATTACAGGCATGAGCCACCTTGCCTGGCCCATTTTAATTTTTATTAATAACTTCATTGTGTTTTACAACATTATCAGTCTGCCGCTGACGGAAATGAAAAATGAAGACAAATCTGGTCCATAACAATAGGTAATTTGAAAAACAGTGAAATAGACAACATTGAAATCAAGAAATGCTACTAATGAAACAAAATGCAAATAGGAAAGGAATTTGCAGAACTTTAATTGCCAAGAGAATATAAGAATACATTCAAAGAAATGAAGGAAAAGGGGTAAACAAAGAGACACATTATGAGGATTTCTAAGGTTCAGTTAACACGTGAGAGTTTAACCTCTCAAACATCAGGGAAATGGATATTACAGCCACAACAAAACCACAAGTCATTGCATCAACAAACATTAAAAGGTCTCACAATCCTAAGTGTTGGGGAAGACGCTGACCATCAGAAGCACTGGGAAAAGCCCTTTACAAAGCTCTCAAGCGGCATCCACTAATGCCAAACATCCCAGTGAGCAGTGGCTCCAATCCCAGCAGAGAAATGCTCAGGCTCAATTCAAATGAGGGGCAGGCACATCCATAGGCCACCTGTGATGGCGGCACAGTGAAGACAGCGAATGTCCGACTGCAGCAGGGTGGGTAAAGGGTGGTGCATTCACTGCAGAAAGTCACCAGTAGTGTAGACCAGCCACTCCAGGCCCACTGGGATCTGAAGAACTTTGCAGGCACAGGCCCCCTATAAATCCAGTAATGACCTGGGGCCTGAGTGATTTTCATTCACAGAGCCACCTTCCTCTTGGTACTGAGTCTCTGAGTCTTTTTGGCCCATAGAATCATCCCCTTCTTGGTACTGAGAGGTCATGGTGGAGACTGAGGATCCCTCCAAGGGGTCTAGGGGTGGGAGCAGCTCTGTGAATTCAGGGAATAACTGGGTGTCTGGCAAGAAGTCGGAGGCATCGGGGCTCTGAGGCCATAAGGGGACTGGGGCTGGGGCTAGGAATGATCCTGGACCTGGGATTGGGGCTGAGACTGAGCCTGGGCCTGGGCCTGGGCCTAAAATCGGGGGTGGGCCTGGAAGTGAGCCTGAGCTTGGCATCCGGCCAGGACTTAAGATGGGACCTGGGCCTCCTGGTCTGCCTGGGCCTGGGATCTGGCCTATGATCGGGCCTGGGCCTGAGATTGGGCCTGGGATCTGGGCTGAGCCTGGGACCTGAGCTGGGCCTGAAATTGGGCCTGGGATTGGGCCAAGGAGTGGGCCTGGGATCTGAGCTGGGCCTGAAATTGGGCCTGGGAGTGGACCAGCCAGTGGGCCTGGGATTGGGCCAAGGAGTGGGCCTGGGATCTGGACTGGGCCTGAAATTGGGCCTGGGATTGGGCCAGGGAGTGGGCCTGGGACCTGAGCTGGGCCTGAAATTGGGCCTGGGAGTGGACCAAGGAGTGGGCCTGGGATCTGGGCTGGGCCTGGGATTGGGCCTGGGAGTGGACCAGCCAGTGGGCCTGGGATCTGGGCTGGGCCTGGGATTGGGCCAGGGAGTGGGCCTGGGACCTGAGCTGGGCCTCGGATTGGGGCTGGGATCGGGCCACAGCCTGGACCCAGGACATCTGGGATGCCCTTTTGGGCTCTGCACCCAGGGCCACCCCAGGCCTGGTTAAGGCTGCAGATCGTGGGTTCCGCCGCTGGAAGGATTCCCGAGAGGCCCGGCTGAGGGGCGGAGGCAGCGGCTGCAGGGACTAGGGGCTCAGCGCGGGCTCCTCGGCCTCTCCGCCCAGGGACGGGCTGCGGCTGCTGCTGGAGCCGTCGCTCCCGAGCTAGTTTGGCGCGGCGATTCTTGAACCACACCTGGGGGCAGAGGGGACAGGGAGGAGGTGTGAAGGAGGGGCTTGCGCGGTCCGGTGAGCCGTTTGGGGGTGGGGCCGGCCTCAACCTCTCCCTCTGTTCACCCCTACCCGGCATCCACCATAAGAGGGCCCCCGGCTCCCAGGCCTGGAGAAGGGAGGGGAGAGGGTGGGGTGGGAGGGGAGGAGCGGGGCCTGCTGCCCGGGAGCCCGGGGGACCAGGGAGGGTTCGAGGGGAGGGACCGCGGGTTCTCAGAGGGGCCTGAGGTCTGGGCACTGGGAGAGCTCGTGGGGGACAGCTTGGGCCGATCCTGTGGGCGGGTTTGGGTTAGCATAGAGTTGGAACAGGACTCAGGATGCAGCCCGGGTCTACACTGGCGGGACCCCTTGCTTGGCAGGGCAGGAGATGGGCGGGCGGGCCAGGTCCCGGTGAGTGACAGAGGTGGAGAGGCTCCTTGGGGTGACTGGGGCGGGCGGGGTAGGGCTGGGAGTCAGACCTGCAGTTGGTGCTCCTTGAGATCGAGTGTCTTCGCCAGAGTCAGTCGCTTGTCATAGTTCGGATACTGGTCGTTCTGAAAGTAAATTTCTAGCACTTCCTGCTGGCTTTGAGTGTAGACCGTGCGCTCCTGCCGCTGTCTCCTTGGAGGGTCCGGGGCCACGGGAGGGCCTGGGGACGGGAGGGAAACAGGTCAGAGAAGCCCCCAGGGAGCCCCCGGCCCCGCCTAGGGACCCCGTCCCCTGAGCCAGGCAAGGATCCCAGGCAGTGTGAGCTGGGGCGGCACCGCGGATGGCAGCCTGGTATCCGGACCAGACCTTGCACCTCTCTGGGCCTCAGGATCCACATCTAGGAAATGGGCATGATAACAGCTCCTGTATTGTTAGGGACCCCACAGAAGGGAAGGCAGGCAGCGTAGGCGCTGGTTTAATTTCTTTCCTTCTTTCTTTTTCTTGGAGAGGGGATCTCGCTGTCACCCAGCCTGGAGTGCAGTGATGTGATCACGGCTCAAGGCAGCCTCCACCTCCTGAGCTCAAGCAATCCCCCCGCCTCAGTCTCCCGAGTAGCTGGGACCACAGGTGTGCACCACCACCCCGGGTAACTTTTGTATTTTTGGTAAAGACGGGTCTCACTGTGTTGGCCCAGCTGGTTTCAGAGTCCTGGGCTCAAGTGATCCTCTCAACTTGGCCTCCCAAAGAGCTGGGATCACAGGCATGAGACGCTCCGTGCCGCTGCGTGATTTTTCATTTCCCAAAGGCCGCTAAGTTCTCCCCTCTCTGCAGGACGGGAAGCCGCCTGTACAGGCCCAGCCCTGCTCTGGCTGCCCAGATCTGCACTCTGCAGCCTCTGCCACAGGATCAGCTCGGACCCCTCACACCCCTGCCCCCGCTCACCTTGGAGATGACCAGGGTCTTGCATCCTGCGTCCTGCTCTGTTCCCAGACATGAGTGTGTACTGCCAAGGGCTTGGCTCTTAAATCACTTCTATGCTGTGCCCACCCTGGCCCACCCTGCTGGGACCCTCCCTTTCCCACCCTGCCCTGCAGTCCCGCCCCCTGGAGGAGCTGAATGATGGATGAATCCTTCATCACTGATCAGGTACTGCCTGCCAAGCTGTGCTGGGAGCTGGGGAACCTCAGTGGGCAACACAGCCTTGGTTTCACCCTCATGGGCCCTGGCCCAGGCGGCATTCCACGCGGGGTTGGGGGGTCAGCATTGTGACCTGTGGTTGGGGTCCCCATCTCAGGAGAGGCACCGCCAGTCAGCCCCCAGGAGTCATCCTTGTTCCTTCCCAGGGCTGGGGCCCCGCATGACCAATACCAGCGAGTCTAGCCACTCCTCCCGGCTCCCGGGCTGCCCGCCTTGTCCAGCCACCACCTCTCCCTCCTGGATGACCCTGCAGCCTCCTCTTTGGTCCCTTGAGGCCACTCTGGCCCCTACTATCCATTCCAAAAATTGCCCCCCAGGTGCCTATAGGTGTAAGCAGAGCTCAGTACACATTGGTCCTGCTGATAATGGTTTGGTTTCTGTAGTGAATTTGCCTGTGGGGCGAAGTTCTGATGGGCACTCACGTAGACCTCTGCCGGTTACTCCTGATGAGTAAATGACCTCAGTGCTGGTTTATTCCAGTTTATATACGGGGCTCGTGTGCTGAGTTCACATGAGCCCAGCCTCTCTGAGCTGCATAGACCTGTATCAGGACGGGGCACAGGTCTGATGGACGTGCCCACGGACCGCTGCTGGTCTGTCCTTGTGAGTGAATGAACCTGCTGCTGAAGATACAGGGGACCCATGACCTTGGTCTACAGAAATCAGATCCCTCAGAGATACATCTTCTCTGTCAGACACCTGGCTGTCCCCATTTCCCCATGGCAGGACCCACATGGGAAATTCAGGGGTTAGAGAGATTGGCAAGGCTCATGGTGCAGGGAACTAGAAATGACTCATGCAATCAATTTCAAAATTTAGTAAAACGTAGACATTGTTACCACAGGCCTGGCTTATTGTTTTCACTGGCTACTTAGAGTTCTGTTGTAGAAAGCAGCATCCCCAGCAATGATTCCTCATCGCACACACGTTGTCCGGCTTCATCTACAGGACATGCTGGGAACACAGTGGCGACCACGGAGATTTTGTACCGTGGCTATTTATTTGGCCAATAAAGACATAAACAGATGAACAAGCTCACTGGTACTATTTTGTGAAAACAGACATTTAAATATAAGCAAGTTCACGGCAGCATGATTCACAATCACCCAAGAGGAGAAAATGCTGAAACATCGATCCACTGATGGATAAACAAAATGCCTGGTGGCCGGGCACGGTGGCTTATGCCTGTAATCCCAGCATTTTGGGAGGCTGAGGTGGGCGAATCGCTTGAGGTCAGGAGTTTCAGGCCAGCTTGGTCAACAAGGTAAAAACGGGTCTCCACTAAAAATACAAAAAATTAGCCAAGCGTGGTGGCAGGAGCCTGGAATCCCATCTATTTGTTAGGCTGAGGTAGGAGAATCACTTGAACCCGGGAGGCAGAGGTTGCAGGGAGCTGAGATCGTGCCACTGAACTCCAGCCTGAGTGACAGAGGGAGACTCCACCTCAAAAAACAAAACAAAACAACGCCCCCCGCCCAAAACCCACAAAAAATAGAAACCCAAAATGTCCTATATTCACACAATGGGATAGTACTCAACCACGAAAAGCAATAAAGCTCTGATGCATGCTACAACGTGGATGAACCTTGCCAACATGAAGCCAAGTGAAAGAAGCCAGACTCCAAAGCACACATATGCTTCTATTGATACAAAGTGTCCAGAATAGGCAAATCCATAGGGACAGAAAGCAGATTAGTGGTTGCTAGGGGTTGGGGAGAAGGGAAAATTGGGACCAACTGGGAATCGCTATGGGGATAGCTCCTGGGCATGGTGAAAAATGTTCTAAAATTGACTGTAGTGATGGAGACACAAGTCTGCAAATAGAGTAAAAACCATTTAATTTTTTTTTTTTTTTGAGATGGAATCTTTCTCTGTCACCCAGGCTAGAGTGCAATAGTGCCGTGATCTTGGCTCGCTGCAACCTCACCTCTGGGTTCAAGTGATTCTCCTGCCTCAGCCTCCCGAGTAGCTAGGATTACAGGCGCACACCACCACGCCCAGTCAATTTTATGTATTTTTAGTAGAGACAGGATTTCACCATGTTGGCCAGGCTGGTCTCGAATGCCTGACCTCAAGTGATCCGCCCATCTCAGCCTCCCAAAGTGCTGGGATTACAGTCGTGAGCCATCGTGCCTGGTCAATTTTCTTATTTTATTTATTTATTTATTTATTGAGACTGAGTCTCGATCTATCACCCAGACTAAAGTGCAGTGGCATGATCTTGGCTCACTGCAATCTCTGCCTCCTGGATTCAAGCGATTCTCCTGCCTTAGCCTTCCGAGTGGCTGGGACTACAGGCGCCTGCCACCACACCCGGCTAATTTTTTTTTTTTTTTTTGTATTTTTAGTAGAGATGGAGTTTCACCATGTGAACTTCTGACCTCAGGTGATCCGTGCACCTTGACCTCCCAAAGTGCTGGGATTACAGGTGTGAGCCACCGTGCCTGCCCTCAATTATTTATTGTAAGAGACTTATCCTGGGAAAATTCTTGCTCCCCTGTGAATAAGCACAGATATCAGTGTTCAGTGTAGCATTTCTTTGAAATATCAACTGAGTTAAATGGATTAATTCACGCCCACAAATTAGAAGATGATTAATTTGTGGCAGCCTCAGACTATGGAGTGCTAATAAGTTTAAAAAAGGGATGAAGGGGCAACCCATTAGTAACAAATGATGATTTTTAATGTATTTTTTGTTTTGTTTGCCTGTTGGATGTCTGCTTGCTGTTTGCTGAAATAAATGTGTCTTGAACACAGACACTTTGTTGGGCTTTTTCTTTTATTCCTCCCGAATTCCCATGTCTATAATAGGAAAAGCTCAAGGTTGCTGACTAATAATGAGCTAAAGGATTAAGCTTGTGTTTTCCATGTCAAGTGCTGTCTCAGGCACATTGTTTATTTTGAAGAATGTATACATTTAATAAGCACATACAAAAAAATATACATATTATATATATATTTTTTTTCTTTTCTTTCCTTTTTTTTTTTTTTTTTTGGAGACAGGATCTCACTCTGTCACCCAGGCTGGATTGCACTGGCATGATCTCGGCTCACTGCAACCTCTGCCTCCTTGGCTCAAGCCGTTCTCCCACCTCAGCCTCCCAAGTAGCTGGGAGGACAGGCGCATGCGCCACCACGCCTGGCTAATTTTTGTATTTTTTGTAGAGACAGGGTTTTGCCATGTTGCCCAGGCTGATCTCTAACTCCTGATCTCAAGTGATCCATCCACATTGGCCTCCCAAAGTGCTGAGATTACAGGCGTGAGCCACCTCGTCTGGCCCATAATATATTTGCATGAACAATAAATAACAACGATAAAAACTCCTGCAAAAGTAATTACCCAGTGATGATGGGGAATGTCTATTTTCTCTATTTCCTGCTGCTTATAATTATGATTTTTTAATGGACAATCTGGAAAACAAGAAGCATTTCTGGCCTTGAATGCCACCCTAGGGCTCGTCAGCACCCCGCCCACGGAAGTCCCCATGCCTTCTCTCGTCCTGATGTGTCTTCAGGGTTGGATGGAATTTCTGGAGATTCCTCCTGGGCCTTCCTAGGCAATGGCCAAATTCCTAGAG
The DNA here is from genome assembly GCF_002776525.5 of Piliocolobus tephrosceles. Classification (NCBI taxonomy): domain Eukaryota; kingdom Metazoa; phylum Chordata; class Mammalia; order Primates; family Cercopithecidae; genus Piliocolobus; species Piliocolobus tephrosceles. Next base: position 10,200,643 of record NC_045454.1, on the reverse strand, counting down.
TCACGTGGGTGGAGGGAGGTCTTCCGGAGCCTGGGGCAAAAGCAACGTAGGTGGGAATGAAGTAGGTGGAAAAGCGTGCAGAAGGGATTATGAAATCCATTCTTGGCCAGGCGCAATGACTCACACCGGTAATCCCAGCACTTTGGGAGACTGAGGCTGGAGGATCATCTGAGGTCAGGAGTTCAAGACCAGTCTGGCCAAGATGGTGAAACCCCGTCTCTACTAGAAATACAAAAATGAACTGCACATGGTGGTGGGCGCCTGTAATCCCAGGTACTCGGGAGGCTGAGGCAGGAGAATCGCTTGAACCCGGGAGGCAGAGGGTTGCAGTGAGCCAAGATTGTGCCACTGCACTCCAGCCTAGGTGACAGAGTGAGACTCCATCTCAAATAAATAAATAAATAAATCCATTCGTGTTTGATTCTTTCAGAACAGAAACAATGGCTCTCTCCTTATCCATCAATTTTTTTTTTTTTTTTTTTGAGACAGAGTCTCGCTCTGTCACCCAGGCTGGAGTGCAGTGGCGGGATCTTGGCTCACTGCAACCTCCACCTCTTGGGTTCAAGCCCTTCTCTTGCCTCAGCCTCCCGAGTAGCTGGGATTACAGGTGCCTGCCACCATCCCTGGTTAATTTTTCTAGTTTTAGTAGAGACGGCATTTCACCATATTGGCCAGATTGGTTTCGAATTCCTGACCTTGTGGTCTGCCCGCCTCCACTTCCCAAAGTGCTGGGATTACAGGCACGCCCGGCCTTCCATCAACTCTTCAGTCTCCTCTTTTGCCCTATGCTTGTGGGCTCTGATGGGGTGGACCTCTTGGTGGGGTTGACTCATCTCTGCTCCTGCCCCCAGGAGGCCCACAGACACCTCCCCACCCCCTGCATTGTGAGGGTATCTCTTGGTGCAGGGGCAGGGGGTTCAGGAGGGGCACACGGGCAACAAGGAGTCGTTTGGGCTTTGAAGACAATATTGGGCAGATCAGAGTGAGGGTGATGAAGGCGTGAGGTTGGCTTTTGCTTTCTAGAATCCTGTTGTTCAATGTCTTTCTGCCATTGGGATTCCTCTCGGTGTCTTGGACATTCATTCTTGAAGCACTGTCCTCTCTCTATCTTTTTAAAATTTTTTTATTTTATTTATTTATTTATTTATTGAGACGGGGTCTTGCTCTGTCGCCCGGGCTGGAGTGCAGTGGCACAATCTCGGCTCACTGCAAGCTCCGCCTCCCGGGTTCACGCCATTCTCCTGCCTTAGCCTCCCGAGTAGCTGGGACTACAGGCGCCCGCCACCGCGCCCAGCTAATTTTTTGTATTTTTAGTAGAGACGGAGTTTCACTGTGTTAGCCAGGATGGTCTCAGTCTGCTGACCTCGTGATCCGCCCGTCTCGGCCTCCCAAAGTGCTGGGATTACAGGTGTGAGCCACCACGCCTGGCCTGCTTTCTAGAATCTTGTTGTTCAATGTTTTTCTGCCATTGGGGTTCCTCTCAGTGTCTGGACATTCATTCTTCAAACACTGTCCTTTCTCTCTTTTTTATTAAATTTTATTTTTTGAGACAGGATCTCTCTCTGTCACCCAGACTGGACTGCAGTGGATTGATCTCGGGTCACTGCAACTTCTGCCTCCCGGGTTCAAGGGTTTCTCATGTGTCAGCCTCCAGAGTAGCTGGGATTACAGGTGCCCGCCACCATGCCTGGCTAATTTTTGTATTTTTAGTAGAGATGGGGTTTCACCATGTTGGCCAGGTTGGTCTCAAACTCCTGACCTCAGGTGATCCACCCGCCTCAGCCTCCCAAGGTGCTAAAATTACAGGTGTGAGCCACCGCACCTGGCCAGCCCTGAGTTTAATTTGAATGAATCAATAATATATTAATATATATTCAATAAGGTGTCTTTAAACCGAAACACGCATGAACCAGGGTGAGGTATTGATCGATTGATGACAATAGTGTGAGCAGATCCTTGCAGGACCCCAAATCTGTATTTCCCCTGGGAGCAGTGGTTCCTTATTGGCTAAGACCACATTCACGGCAACTTCATAGTACATAACCAGTAAGAATGAGGAGAACTGCCTGTATTTATTTATTTATTTTAAATTTATTATATATATATTTTTTGAGACGGAGTTTCGCTCTTGTTGCCCAGGCTGGAGTGCAATGGTGCAATCTCAGCTCCCTGCAATCTCTGCCTCCTGGGTTCAAGCAATTCTCCTGCCTCAGCCTCCCAAGTAGCTGGGATTACAGGCACCTGCCACCATGCCTGGCTAATTTTGCTTTTTTAGTAGAGATGGGGTTTCTCCATGTTGGTAAGGCTGGTCTTGAACTCCCGACCTCAGGTGATACCCCCCCACCTCGGCCTCCCAATGTGCTGGGATTATAGGCGTGAGCCACCCGTGCCCTGCCTGAGAACTGCCTGTATTTATTAAGTGCTCTGTACATTCAAGGGACTGACCTAGGCAACTCCAGACAGTTAACAGGTGCAGCCCTTGTTCTCATGGAACTCATGCTCCAAGTGGGGGAAGGCAGGTGTTTTACTCAAAGAATCACAGAATAGGCCGGGCGCTATGGCTCACGCCTGTAATCCCAGCACCTTGGGAGGCTGAGGTGGGTGGATTGCTTGAGGCCAGGAGTTCGAGACCAGCCTGGGCAAAATAGCGAGCCCTTGTCTCTCTAAAAAATACAAAAAATGGCCAGGCGTGGTGACTACGCCTGTAATCCCAGCACTTTGGGAGGCCGAGTCAGGAGGATCAATTGAGGTGAGAGTTTTGAGACCAGCCTGGCCAATAGGGTGAAACTCTGTCTTTACTAAAAATACAGAACATTAGTCGGGCATGGTAGTGTGCGCCTGTAGTCCCAGCTACTTGGGAGACCAAGGCAGGAGAATCGCTTGAACCCAGGAGGGGAGGTTGCAGTGAGCCAAGATCACACTGAGGCCGAAATTGAAAGAGAGAAACAGAATAAAGCAAAGGTTAAGTGAGAAACACTGCACTTCGGCCTGGGCCACAGAGTGATACCCCATCTCAAAAAATCCCCCCAAAACCAAAAACTAAACAAAAAAGCCTGCGCATGGTGGCTCACACCTGTAATCCTAGCGCTTTGGGAGGCTGAGGCGGGTGGATCATTTGAGGTCAGGAGTTCAAGACCAGCCTGGCCAACATGGTGAAACCCCATCTCTACTAAAAATACAAAAATTAGCCAGGCGTGGTGGCACGTGCCTGTAATCCTAGTTACTCAGGAGGTTGAAGCAGGAGAATCGCTTGAACCTAGGAGGTGGAGGTTGCAGTGAGCCGAGCTCACACCACTGCACTCCAGCCTGGGCGACCGAGTGAGACTCTGTTTCAAAACAAATAAAAACAAAAGCATTAAACAAACAAACAAAAAAAACCTCCCAAAATTAGCCAGGAGGAGTGGTGTGCTCCTGTAGTCCCTGCTACTTGGGAGGCTGAGGTAGGAGGATCACTGGAGTCTGGGAGGTTGAGGCTGCATTGAGCTGTGCCCTCCACCTGTACTCCAGCCTGGGCAACAGGGTGAGACCCTGTCTCAAAAAACAAACAATACCCCCAAAACCCCACAAGTCCCCCCAAACACAAAAAAACCCCCAAAACCACATGCCAAGTATTAATAAATAACTCTGGATGAGAGAATCGGTCCTTGTGGAGAAGGAAGATACTCCAGAATTGCAGGTGGAGGCACTAGGCGCTCCGGTGACCGTGGCGGTGAGAGCCAAATTGGGAAGACATTTTCCAGGTGCAGGGAGCAAGACCTCTCAGCCTCCAGGTGCCCTGTCCACCCCTTGGCGTCCCCCCACCCTGCCCCTCTGTCTCCCCCTTTCTCTGTTCCTCAGTTTCCCCTCCTCGTTGCCCCTTGTGGGATCCCAGTGTGTGAGTTGCTGTATGTCTACCGCCTTCCAGGGTCTGACAAGCAGGAGTTTTCATTATATTCTGGAAGTCTGCCCCCCTCCACTCCCAAATCGGATCTAATTCTCTCTGCTCTGCTGAGGCTGGCCCGGCCTAAGAGGATTGGAACATTTGCTAAATGGGACCAGGACAGGGTCAGAGAGGCGGCGATGGGGAGACCCAGGGGCCAGGACAGCCACCAGGGGGCGGCAGAGGACGGGGGAGACCAGAAGACGGGACAGAGAAGGGCAGGGTGGGGGTGGGGGTGGGATGGGGTTGTGGGGCCATGTCGGGGGAGGCAGGGAGTGGACACAGGCATAATCCCTGGCTGTTTAGGGAACCACATTTAAGGGGTTAGAAGGGTGCCAACATTGCTGAATTTTTTTTTTATTTTGAGACGGAGTCCTGCCCTGTTGCCCAGGGTGGAGTGCAGTGGTGTGATCTTGGCTCACTGAAACCTCTGACTCCTGGGTTCAAAGGATTCTCCTGTCTCAGCCTCCCAATAGCTAGGAATATATATATTCCCAGCTAATTTTTGTATTTTAGTAGAGACGGGATTTCACCATGTTGGCCAGGCTGGTCTTGAACTCCTGACCTCGTGATCCACCCACCTCAGCCTCCCAAAGTGCTGGGATTACAGGCGTGAGCCACCGCGCCCACCTCAAAATACATTTTATTTTTATTTTTATTTTTATTTTTTTGAGATGGAGTCTAGCTCTGTCGCCCAGGCTGGAGTGCAGTGGCGCGATCTCGGCTCACTGCAAACTCCGCCTCCCAGGTTCACGCCATTCTCCTGCCTCAGCCTCCCGAGTAGCTGGGACTACAGGCGCCTGCCATCTCGCCCGGCTAGTTTTTTGTATTTTTTAGTAGAGACGGGGTTTCACCGTGTAGATCAGGATGGTCTCGATCTCCTGACCTCGTGATCCACCCGTCTCGGCCTCCCAAAGTGCTGGGATTACAGGCTTGAGCCACCGCGCCCGGCCTCAAAATACATTTTAAATAAAATTTAAAATCTTCAAAAGTATTTTTAAAATTCCACACTTTTAATTTCTACTTCATGCCAGGCCCAGTGGCTCATGCCTGTAATCCCAGCACTTTGGGAGGCCTAGGCAGGAGGATCTCTTGAGATCAGGAGGTTGAGACCAGTCTGGGCAACATAGTGAGATCCTCGTCTCTACAAAAAAAAAAAAAAAAAAAAAAAAAAAAAAATTTCCAGTACAGTAAGTAGCAATAGATATATAGTCAATATCAACAAAAGGTCTTTGAGCCCTTAGTACTTTAAATTTCAAGAGTTGGAGAGGACCCTGAGGTGTTTCTCTGGGACTTGGGGCAAGTCTTATTTAGACTCTGGGTCATGTGTACTGGGGCAGTTGAGGGCATGGTTTTGAGAGGCAAACATGGCTGGTTCCAAATATTGTTTGTTTATGTATTTATATTTACATATATATATATTTTGAGACAGAGTCTCGCTCTGTTGCCCAGGCTGGCGTGCAGTGGTGTGATCAGTCTCGGCTCACTGCAACCTCTGCCTCCTGGGTTCAAGCGAGTCTCACGCCTCAGCCTCCTGAGTAGCTGGGATTATAGGTGCGCACCACCATGCAGCTAATTTTTTGTGTTTTCAGTGGAGATGGGGTTTTGCCATGTGGGTCAGGCTGGTCTTGAACTCCTGAGCTCAAGCGATCCTGCCACCTTGGCTTCCCAAAGTGCTGGGATTACAGGTGTGAACCATTGCACCTCACCTTCTTTTTAATTAAAAAAAATTTTTTTTTGGCCTCCTCCCCCTTCTAATATATTTTATTTTGTAGAGATAGGGTCTCCCTATATTGCCTAGGCCGGCCTCAGTCTCTAATCCATAGCCTCAAATGATCCTCCCGCCTTGGCCTCCCAAACCACGGGGTTTTTTGTTTTTTTTTGAGAGAGTCTCGCTGTGTAGTCCAAGCTGGAGTGCAGTGGTGCGATCTCGGCTCACTGCTACCTCCGCCTCTCGGGTTCATGCCATTCTCCTGCCTCAGCCTCCCTAGTAGCTAGGACTACAGGGGCCCGCCACCACGCCTGGCTAATTTTTTTGTATTTTTTAGTAGAGACGGGGTTTCACCATGTTAGCCAGGATGGTCTCGATCTCCTGACCTCGTGATCCACCCGCCTGGGCCTCCCAAAGTGCTGGGATTACAGGCGTGAGTCACAGTGCCCGGCCGAGACCCTGTCTAAAAAAAAAAAAAAAAAAGAGAGAGAATATGGCTAGCCCTCCAGAAGCCAGAAGCCCTTCTCATCCCTCGACTCACTCCCTTCCTCCAATGACAATCATTATCCTGACTTCCAATAGCATGGTGCCCATGTGCCAGTTTTCATAATTTGTGTAAATGGAATCATACTGCATTATTCTCTCTCTCTCTCCCTCTCCTGCATACTCTCTGTTATGTCTGGCTTCTGTTTTTCTGTTTTTCAGTGTTATAGTTGTGAGATTCACCCATGTATTGTGTGTCTTATCATTTGTTTCTTTTTGTTTATTTATTTATTTTTAATTTTTTATTATACTTTAAGTTGTGGGATACATGTGCAGAACATGCAGGTTTGTTACATAGATATACATGTACCATGGTGGTTTGCTGCACCCATCAACCCGTCATCTACATTAGGTATTTCTCCCAATGCTATCCCTCCCCTAGCCCCCCATCCCCTAAAAGGCCCCGGTATGTGATGTTCCCCTCCCTGTGTCCATGTGTTCTCATTGTTCAGCTCCCACTCATGAGTGAGAACATGTGGTGTTTGGTTTTCTGTTCTTGTGTTAGTTTGCTGAGAATGATGGTTTCCAGCTTCATCCATGTCCCTGCAAAGGACATGAGCTCATCCTTTTTAATGGCTGCAGAGTATTCCACGATGTATATGTGTCACATTTTCTTTATTCAGTCTATCATTGATATCATTGATGGGTATTTGATAGTCTTGCTCCACCACCCAGGCTGGAGTGCAGTGGTGTGATCTCGGCTCACTGCAACCTCCACCTCCTAGGCTCAAGTGATTCTCCTGTCTCAGCCTCCCGAGTAGCTGGGATTACAGGTACGTGCCACTGAGTCCAGCTAATTTTTGTATTTTTAGTAGAGGTGGGCTTTCATCATGTTGGCTGGGCTGGTCTCAAACTCCTGACCTCAAGTGATCCACCCGCCTCAACCTCCTGAAGTGCTGGGATTACAGGCATAAGCCACTGTGCTCAGTCTATTTTTGTTGTTTTAATGGATTGATAAAGATATTATTTTTTTTCTTTCCGTTTTAATTTTTTGTTCTTTTGAGACAGGGTCTTGCTCTGTTGCCCAGACTGGAGTGCAGTGGCGCGATCTTGGCTCACTGCAACCTCCACCTCCTGAGTTCAAGTGATTCTCATGCCTCAGCCTCCTGAGTAGCTGGGACAACAGGCCTGCAACACCACGCCCGGCTAATTTTTGCATTTTTAGTAGAGACGGGTTTCGCCAAGTTGGCCAGGCTGGTGTCGAACTCCTGACCTCAAGTGATTCGACTGCCTTGGCCTCCCTAAGTGCTGGGATTACAGGCGTGAGTCTCTGCGCCTGGCTAGTTTTAATGTTTCTTAAGGTAAATGGCAATGGATATAACTGGTACAAACAAAAGCTCTTTGGGTATTCAATGATTTCTTTTTGTCTTTTTTTTGAGACAGGGTCTCGCCCTGTCACCCAGGCTGGAGTGCAGTGGTGCAATCATGGCTCACTGCAGCCTCAGCCCCTCCAGACCCAAATGATCCTCCCACCTCAGCCTCTTGAGTAGCTGGGACTACAGGCATGTGCCATCAGCCCCAGGTAATTTTTTGTATATATATATATTTTTTTTGTAGAGATGGAGTCCTACTATGTTGCTCAGTCTGGTCGTGAACTCCTGGGCTCAAGTGATTCACCTGCCTTGGCCTCCCAAAGTGCTGGGATTACAGCTGTGAACCACCATGCCCAACTTTTCAATGACTTTTAAGAACATAAAGGGATCTTGAGACAAGGAGTTTCAGACTTATCTCTGGGCAGGATTGTTCTAAATGAATGCAGCAGAAGAAATGTACCCAGTCTATTATCGACAGTCATTTGGGAAGCTTTCAGTGTGGGGCTCTTGTGAAGGTTGATGCTAGGGACATTCTTGTTCTCATCTTTTTGGTGAAACAAGACAGAGTTTCTGTTGGGTATGTACCAAGGAATGAAGGCACTGAGTCATATACTCAACTTTAAAAAATACTGCCAAATCATTTTTCAAAGGGAACTACAAGACTTTGCCCCAGCAGGGTGTGCGAATCCTGAATGCTCCATGTCCTTGTCAACACATGGCATTGTCAGTCTTCCATTTTAGCTGTCCTGGTGGGACGTGGAGTTACCACTATGAGCTTTTCATTTGCATTTCCCTGTTGATCAATGAATTTGTGCCCTGTGTCATACACTGGTGGATTATTTGCTATTCTCACTTTTGAAATGCCTGTATAAGTCTTCCGCAACCTGGTTGAATATCCAGGCACTGATGTTTTATGATCTCAAAGAGTGGAACAAGGGACATCAGTGTCCCTGCCCTGGAGATCAGCCTGGGAGGCCCAAGGCTGGTTCTCAGAGCCGTGGGGCTTGGCACCCAATGGGTCCCAGGTTCCCAGCTGAACAGTTGTTCTCACAGGTGAGGCCTGAAAGCTCACAGCCACCTGGTGGGGCAGACACGCAGATAACTCCATTCTACAGCAGGGGAGACTGAGCCTGGGAGGGAGGCAGGTGCCCACAGGTCAGGTGGCTGAAGACCTTAAGGACTTCCAGGGGGTCCCAGCTTCTCACACACTGCATGCACCACGGACCTTAGGAACAAGATCTCAGGGAACCATAACCCCATGGAAACTTCCTCCAAGGCGGCTCCTGGTATCATCCCCGCTTTACAGAGGAGGAAACTGAGGCTGAGGGAAGTGGAGTCTCCAGTTCTGTCTCGCACATCAGCGGCAGAGCCAGGACTGGGCTGGCACTTGCCCCAGAGCCTGTGCCCTCCTGACCACCAGGTGACATGGCCTCTTAGGACACTCATCACAGCCCCGTGGAGCTCAGAGGTCCCTTTGTCAGAGGAGGAAACTGAGGCTGAGAGAGGTTTCGTCAATTCCCGAGGTCACACAGGTGATGAGTGGAAGAACCAGGGGTAGAATTTAAATCTCTTTGGCCCCAGAGCCCCGCTCTTCACCCTCAAGTCTACCTGGGGTTCCTAGAAGTTGGAAGAGGTCAGCTCCCTCCCCTGCTCCCACTTCCACCCCAGGCCACCCCATGCTAGGCCTAGGACACGGGGTTCCCAGGGCTCATTGTGACAGCTTGTCACTGTATCCACTTTGCAGAAGAGGAAACTGAGGCCCAGGAGCCCACATGAAGAGCCCAAGGCCACGCAGTTTGAAAAGAACAGAGTTTAAACCCAAACTCATGTGGCTCCATGCCAGCTCTTGGCAAGAACCTCCCGGCTCAGCCACGTTCAGGGCCCTCCCTTGTCAGCCCCACCAGCCCCTCTCTGCAGCCTTTGTATGCTCCTCTGTCCAGTGAAGACAAGGAGCTGGGTGGATGCATCCACTACCAGGCATGGGACTTGGTAGAAGCCGGGATTCATGGCACAGTTAAAGCCTGAATGAATTAACTCAGGAACAATATGATTCCTGAAGCATCCAGAGATTCAAACACCAGTGGGTAGCCCCACAGTCTGACCTCACAGCGCAGCAATCACAGACCCTTGGTCCTTTTGCAAAAACATCACACCATTTCTCTGTGCCAGTTTCTCTACCTGGTTCTGCCCATCCGTCCGTCCATCCATCCATCATCCATCCATCCGTCCATCCATCCATCATCCATCCATCATCCATCCATCCATCCATCCATCCATCCATCCATCATCCATCCATCCATCCATCCATCCATCCATCCATCCATCCATCCATTTCTTTCACATTTATTGAACACACACTTACTACTGTGTGTCTGGGACAGTCCCAGATACTGGGAATACAGCTGAGAACAAGACAGACAGGGCCCCATCCTCCTGACAAGGGCAGACAAGAAACAAGGTGTCAATAAGAATTTTGCAAAAGATTAAACAGGATGAACGTGTTAGGGAGCTAAGGGGGTGCAGGCACGAGGAGACCCCCATCCTGCAGTAGAGCCTGGAGTGAAACTCATTAACAACCTGATCCAAGGATCCTCCAGTATTCCACATGTCTTCAGACTGTCCCCAGAATTTAACCCCACTTTGTTTTATTTTATTTTAAGTTTTAGGGTACACGTACACAATGTGCAGGTTTGTTACATGAGTATACATGTGCCATGTTGGTTTGCTGCACCCATTAACTCGTCATTTACATTAGGTATTTCTCCTAATGTTATTCCTCCCCCTGCCCCCCACCCCATGACAGGCCCGTGTGTGTGATGGTCCCCACCCTGTGTCCAGGTGTTCTCATTGTTCAATTCCCACCTATGAGTGAGAACATGCGGTGTTTGGTTTTCTGTCCTTGTGATAGTTTGCTGAGAATGATGGTTTCCAGCTTCATCCATGACCCTGCAAAGGACATGAACTCATTCTTTTTAATGCCTGCATAGTATTCCATGGTGTATATGTGCCACATTTTCTTAATCCTTAACCCCACTTTTTCCAGCTGCAATCATGTGCATTACAATAAGTCTCAAAATCAGGTAGCATAAGTTCTCCAACTCATTTTATTTTTCCAAGACTGCTTTGATTATTCTAGATCACTTATATTTCCATAGCAACTTCAGAATCAGTTTGACAATCAATTTCTACAGAAAAATCCTGAGGAGATTCTGATTGGGACTGCAGTAAATCTAAAGATTAGTTTGAGAAGAATTGACCTCTTAATGATATTGAGTCTTCTAATCCATGAACATGGTATATAGTTCACTATTGACTTGAGTCTCCTTTAATTTCTTCCAGCAGTGCTTTATATTGTTTCAGTAGGACAATGATCTGAAAGAAGAGAAGGCAGGGCTTATGGATGGATTGGATGTGAGTGGTGAGGAGAAAGGGGTTGGGGGCCAGGTTGAGTGCCCAGATTTCTGCCTGAGCCACTGGGTGGAGGTGAGAAGGAAAGCAACTTGCCTCAGAAGACCTAGCTCAGAGAGGAAGTGCTTGGATTTGATTTCAGCTTAATTGATCCCAGGGCCATGTGCAGGACCCGCTGAAAGCCACCTCTCTGTACCCTCGCGCCTGGAAGGACTCTGGATCCAAGAGCCAACCAGTACCCAGATTCCCAGGGGCAGGTGATTTCAGAGTTGCTGACACCTTCTCTATCCTGCTAGAAGTTATTTTCTCTTCCCTCTCCCTGCACAGCTGACCTTCCTTCCCTGCTCCAGGGCCAGAGGGTCTGTTCCAGGACTGGATTCTCCCATCGGGAGCCTCTGGACTGGTCGCCGAGGGTCAGACGGCCCCTCCCTCTCTTGCTGTCACCCCTGGCTCTTCAAGCTAATGAGACCTGTCCTGATTCCTCAGCCAGGCCTGTAGCCTTAATCTCTCCTAGCAGGGGGTTTGGGGGAGGGAGGAGGAGAAAGAAAGGGCCCCTTATGGCTGAGACACACGACCCAGCCACAAGGAGGGATTACTGGGCGTGTATGTGTGTGTGTGCGTGCGCGCGCGTGCGCGTGTGCTTGTGTGTGTTTGCGTGCGTGTTTGGGTGCATGGGGAAGTGAAACAGACCCGTGTGGGGCCAGGAACTCAGGGAGAGATATTAATATCTAGAGAGAGAGACGAGAGGAGAGAGACACAAAGAGGGCCAGAGAGCAGGAAAATCAGAAATACAGAGCCACAGAGGTACCAAGATAGGGACCGGGAGAAGGATAGAAATGAAAGGAAATCCTCCCAGCTACTCGGGAGGCTGAGGCAGGAGAATTGCTTGAACCCAGGAGGCGGAGGTTGCAGTGAGCCGAGATGGTGCCAATGTGCTCCAGCTTGGGTGACAGAGCGAGACTCTGTCTCAAAACAAAAACAAAACAAAACGAAAATGAAGGGCAATCCAGAGAGAGGGGAAACAAGAGTCAGAGAGAGAGAGAAAGAGAGAGAGAGAGAGAGACAGGGAAAAAGAGAAGGAGGAACAGAGATTGGAGCTGTAGAGAGGCATGGTGGATAAGTAAGGACAGAGAGACGGAGACGAGGCTGGAGTTACAGGGACAGGTGGACAGGCAGAAAGACAGCAAAGAGAGGGACAGACAGGAACAGAAGGACACAGAGGCTGAGGGAGAGGGGAGAGAGAGCGAGACAGACAGGGAGAGACAGAGAAAGAGAGGGAAAGACTAAGAGAGACCAAGGTGGTAATGCAGGTTTATCAACAAAGACAGGGACCGAGAGGAGCAGATGGAGAATGAAAGAGGGGTATTCAGGCAAGCAGGCAGAAATGCCACAGCCTGAGGCCCAAAGGAAAAGAAACTGAGGTCCAGAGAAACCAGACAAAGACCAACGGTGTGTAGAGAGATGGCAAGTGCTGGGTGTGGTGGCTCACGCCTGCAATCCCAGCACTTTGGGAGGCCGAGGTGGGAGAATCCCTTGAGGCCAGGAGTTTGAGGCCAGCCTGGGCAACATAGAGAGACTCCATCTCTACAAAAATGAAAAAATTAGCTGGGCATCGTGGTGTGTACCTGTAAAGTCTCAGCTACTTGGGAGGCTGAGGAGGGAGGATCCCTTGAGCACAGGAGGTCAAGGCTGCAGTGAGCCGTGATCATGCCACTGCACTCCAGCCTGGGCGATAGAGACCCTGTCTCAAAAAAAAAAAAAGAAAAAGAAAAAGAAAAAAAAAACCCAAAGCCCAAACTCCACCAAAAACAGAAAACGAAACACCCTTTCTAATGTCTGCCTATTTTCAGTGCTGGGAGCAGCCCCCGCCCCCACCACTGCCCCCTAAAAGAGGAGAATATCATGTCTGACAACACAGAGACAGACAGGCCACAGATAGGAGTTGATCAAGTCAAAGAAAGAGAAACAGGGGAAACTGAGGCAGAAACCAAGAACAATGAGGCAGTACAGAGATAAACTAGCTGTCAGACAAACTGTTGTGGAGAGAAAGGGGGACCCAGGAGAGGGATCCCTAAAGCCCCGTGCCTCTCTTTTTTCAGATGGTCTCTTAGGACCCTCTGACAGTTCTCTCCTTCCTCTTTGATGCCTCTCTCTTGGGATGCTAGCTGAAGCTGGAGAGACACCAGTCAGACCAAAGGAAGGACTTCCCTGAGGAGTAGGGGCTTATGGTCACCAGCAGGAGCTGGGGCCTCCCTTCCCCATCAACCCTAATTGCCAAGATGTCATGGGGGGAAGAGGAGGGGATTAAGCAGACGGGTGCCCCTCCCCCTTTCAGCCAATGTCACCTCCTGGTGCCCAGTCGAGTCCCCCACCTTGGCCAGGATTACCCTCCGAGATCCGGGCCATGACAAATGACATCACTCCCAGCCCGGGCTTAAAATCTCCCCATGTGAGGGGACGTGTTTCCTTCAGCCTCTGCCGTCTGGCCGCTCTGTCTAGGTCCTGGGCCACCAGGAGAGCCCCGTCCCTCCTTTCTGAAGGTGAGCGTCTGCAGGAGAGGCGGAGGGGACCGAGGAAGGGAGAGGGAATGGGGGAGAAGAAAGAGAGGGGAGAAATTGGGTTTATTTTATTCATGGCTGTGTTTGCCGTGCTCTGCAGGTGACGTTTGCTGAATAGTCACACACAAAACAGAGGTGTCGTCCTGGTGTTTGGGGAAACGGGGCTGGGATGTGATTGCAGCAGGAGGGAGTAAGGTTAGACAGCAGGGACTGGCCCATGGCACTCGGGGCATTGGAGGATTCAGGGTGGCTTGTGGGCGCCCTCAAGCCCTGACAGCATCCGGGGTTAGGGGCTTCTCACTGTGGTTCTAAGGCAACTCCTCAGCACACTGTTCTGTTGGATTTTCTTTAAAACTCTTAGCACTGCCCGAAATTTTCATTTGCGTGACGATCCACAAATGGCCTGTCTCCCTCCCTTGCTGAGCATTGATTTCTCCCCAGTGCCCCAGCGTGTGGCTGGGATTTGCCTAAATATGTGTTGCATAGATGGATGGATGAATGACAGACAAGGGATGGAACGGACATAGACACAGAGAGCCTAGGTCTGTGGCTGCAGCAGGAAGGACTCCAGGTGGACTTGGGCCTGCCCGAGGGAGCTGAAAATGTGATGACTGAGGATCACTGTGCTGGTGAATTGATCACTTGGGGCCTCGATGCACCCAGAGGCTCCGGCTTTCAGCCCAGGCTCTACTTCGGGACTGGGAGGTCCCTCACACTCCTGCGCTCTTAGCTTCCAGCACAGTCACTCTCTCTGATCTTCTGCAAAGCTGTTTTTTTTTTGAGATGAAGTCATGCTCTGTTGCCCAGGCTGGAGTGCAGCGCCATGATCTCCACTCACTGCAACCTCCACCTCCTGGGTTCAAGCAGTCCTCCCACCTCAGCCTCTTAAGTAGCTGGAACTACAGGCATGCGCCACCAGGCCCAGCTATTTTTTGTATTTTTAGTAGAGATGAGGTCTCTCCATGTTGTCCAGGCTGGTCTCCAACTCCTGACCTCAAGTGATCCGCCCGCCTCAGCCTCCCAGAGTGCTGGGATTATGGGCGTGAGCCACTGCGCCCGGCTGGTCTCCTGCAAAACTCTGATTGACACTTTGTTCCTTGTCTGCCCCAGTCAGGAGGACTGGGGCCTTGTCTGTCTTGTTCTCGGCTGTATTCCCAGTGCCTGGGTCAGTCCTAGACACACAGTGAGGGTAGAATCAGGTAGACAGACTGCCACAGAGAGGAGGTGTGATGCGATTTTCCCAAAAGGACTGAGCGAGGGCTGTGATGGCCGCAGAGTGAGGTCTGACTTCAAGGCTGCCCACTGCGTTTGAATTTCTGGATGCTCCAGGGATCACAGTGTTGATCACTGAGTTGATTGGCTCAGATTCTAACTGTGCCATGGGTCTCGGCTTCCCCCAGGTCTCATGCCCGGCAGTGGGTGCATCCACCCAGCTCCTTATCCCCACTGGACAGAGGTGCCAACAGAGGCTGCAGAGAGAGGCTGGAGTGGCTGACAAGGGCAGGCCCTGAACGTGGCTGGGCTGGGAGGGTCTTCCCAAAGGCTGGCATGAAGCCACACGAGTCTGTTTTTTTTGTTTTTTGTTTTCTGTTTTTGAGATGGAGTCTCACTCTGTTGCCCAGGTTGGAGTACAGTGGCTCGACCTCGGCTCACTGCAACCTCCACCTCCCAGGTTCAAGCGATTCTCCTGCCTCAGCCTCCCAAGTAGCTGGGATTACAGGCATGCACCATCACGCCCGGCTAATTTTTGTATTTTTAGTAGAGACAGAGTTTTACCATGTTGGCCAGGCTGGTCTCGAACTCCTGACCTCAGGTGATCCACCCGCCTCGGCCTCCCAAAGTGTTGGGATTACAGGCGTGAGCCACCGCGCCCAGCCGAGTCTGGGTTTAAACTCTATTCTTTTCTCACTGTGTGGCCTTGGACCCCTCATGTGGGCTCTCTGGGTCTCGGTTGCCTCCTGTGCAAAGTGGGGACAATGAGAAGCTGTCACGATGATCCAGCCAGATAAGCCATGGAAACCCCATGTTGCAGGCCTGGCCTGCAGTGGGAGTAGGGCCGGAGACCAGCCTCGTTCTGTTTCTGGGGTCCCCAGGTAGACTTGAGGGTGAAGAGCGGGGTTCGGGGCCAAAGAGATTTAAATTCTACCCCTGGTTCTTCCACTCATCACCTGTGTGACCTCGGGAATTGACGAAACCTCTCTCAGCCTCAGTTTCCTCCTCTGACAAAGGGACCTCTGAGCTCCACGGGGCTGTGGCGACATGGTCCTAAGAGGCCATGTCGCCTGGTGGTCAAGAGGGCACAGGCTCCGGGGCAGGTGCCAGCCCAGCCCTGGCTCTGCCGCTGATGTGCGAGACAGAACTGGAGACTCCACTTCCCTCAGCCTCAGTTTCCTCCTCTGTAAAGTGGGGATGATACCAGGAGCCGCCTTGGAGGAAGTTTCCATGGGGTTATGGTTCCCTGAGATCTTGTTCCCAAGGTCCGTGGTGCATGCAGTGTGTGAGAAGCTGGGACCCCCTGGAAGTCCTTAAGGTCTTCAGCCACCTGACCTGTGGGCACCTGCCTCCCTCCCAGGCTCAGTCTCCCCTGCTGTAGAATGGAGTTATCTGAGTGTCTGCCCCACCAGGTGGCTGTGAGCTTTCAGGCCTCACCTGTGGGAACAACTGTTCAGCTGGGAACCTGGGACCCAGTGGGTGCCAAACCCCACAGCTCTGAGAACCAGCCTTGGGCCTCCCAGGCTGATCTCCAGGGCAGGGACACTGATGTCCCTTGTTCCACCCTTTGAGATCATAAAACACCAGCGTCTGGAAATCGTTGTCATTGTGAGATCTTGTATATAAAGCCTGGTCGTGTCTGCCGAGTGATGAATTTTCCCGGACATTCTTTTTTATTTCCTCCCCATGACACAGGTCCTCTTTTGATTGATTGATTTTTTGTTTGTTTGTTTGTTTTTTGGGCTGGAGCCTTGCTCTGTCGCCCAGGCTGGAGTGCAGTAGTGCAATCTCAGCTCACTGCAGCCTCTGCCTCCCGGGTTCAAGAGATTTTTGTGCCTCAGCCTCCCCAGTAGCTGGGACAACAGGCACGCAACACCACGCCTGGCTAATTTTTGTACTTTTAAACTTGAATTCCTGACCTCAAGTGATCAGCCTCAGCCTCCCGAAGTGCTGAGCCACAGTCCTGGCCTGTTTTGTTTTGTTTTGTTTTGAGAGAGGGTCGTCCTCTGTCGCCCAGGCTGGAGTGCAGTGGCTTGATCATAGCTCACTGCAGCCTCCAACTCCTGGGCTCAAGCGATCCTCCCACCTCAGCCTCCCAGAGTGCTGGGATTACAGATACCTGCTACCACGCCCAGCCTTCACCGGAGGCTCTTCTGTCATCAGCTGCCTCAGGTTGCTGCCGAACCCAGAGAAAGGTTTCAGCGGATGTTCGATGTTGTTTTTATTGTTATTATTCTCTGCTGACCTCTTGTCCAGGCAGCACTTTAATCATTATTATCAGCTGTTTGATCTGCGGCCCACACTTTCCTCCTGCGGAGCCTCCTATCCCCTATCCGTAAAAAGGGATGATCCTGGCCAGGCACGGTGGCCCACGCCTGTAATTCCAGCACTTTGGGAGGCCGAGGTGGGTGGATCACCTGAGGTCAGGAGTTTGAGACCAACCTGGCCAACATGGAGAAACCCCATCTCTACTAAAAATACAAAAAAAAAAAAAAAAAAAGTTAGCCAGGCGTGATGGCACATGCCTGTCGTCCCAGGTTGGGAGGCTGAGGCAGAAGAATTGCTTGAATCCGGGAGGTGGAGGTTGCAATGAGCCGAGATTGCGCCACTGCACTGCAGCCTGGATGACAGAGACTCCGTCTCAAAATAACAACAACAACAAAAACAACAAAAATCCAGAAAGGGGTGATCCTAAATGTGAGCTTTCTTGGCTTTCCTGTAAGGTCAACTGCTTAGCCGGGCAACCTGGCTCACATTTGACGACAAAGACAATGAAAGTGTGTGCTTTTGTGCTAGGCCCTGCAAATGGTCCCCAGTGGGGCAAGTTCACCAGTTTCCTTGCCTCCACTCTCTGGAGGTTCATATTTAACATTATCGGTTTTTGGAGAAGTGGGAGAGGACAGAGGGATCCCAGGATAGGGGGCTGGGGGAATAGGACCTTCAGGAATTCCTCTAGCCTTGAAATCCTGGATTCTCCGCTGCCAGCCTGTGTGTGATCCTGGGTAAGTCACACTTTTGAGTCTGACGATGCTGTCTAATCTGTAAGCATCAGGCAAACCAGTGTCTCAGGCCTGTAATCCCAGCACTTTGGGAGGCTGAGGCAGGAGGATCTACTGAGGCCAGGAGTTCAAGACCAGCCTAGGCAACATGGCAAGACACTCCTCTCTACATAAAAACGAAAAAAATTAGCTGTGCGTGGTGGCACACCTGTAGTCCCAGCTACTTGGGAGGCTGAGGTGGGAGGATGGCTTGAGCTCAGGAGGTCGAGGCTGCAGTGAGCTATGATTGTGCCACTGCACTCCAGCCTGGGTGGACAGAGTGAGACGCTGTCCCTAAGACCAAAACCAAAACCAAAATGTAAGCATCATAGTAATACAATCTCTACCTCCCAAGGTTGTGCTGGGCATTTAATGACATGCTGTATAGAGAAGGCTTGTGTATTAGTTACCTATTGCTGGGTAACAGCTTATCCCAAAATTTAGCAGCTTCAAACAATAAACATTTCTTTTTTTTTTTTCTTCTTTTTTTTGAGACGGAGTCTTGCTTTGTCACCCAGACTGGAGCGCAGTGGTGTGATCTTGGCTCACTGCAAGCTCCGCCTCCCAGGTTCATGCCATTCTCCTACCTCAGCCTCCTGAGTAGCTGGGACTACAGGCGCCCGCCACCACGCCCAGTTAATTTTTTGTATTTTTAGTAGAGATGGGGTTTCACCGTGTTAACCAGGATGGTCTTGATCTCCTGACCTCGTGATCCTCCCGCCTCAGCCTCCCAAAGTGCTGGGATTACAGGCATGAGCTACCGCGCCCGGCCCAAACAATAAACATTTCTGATCTCTTATAGTTTCTGAGGGACAGGAGTCCAAGAGTGGCTTAACTGGATTATTCCGGCTCAGGGTGTTCCATGGGGCTGTAGTCAGATGTCGACCAGGACTGAAGTCACTTACTGGCTTGGCTGAGGCTGGGGAGATAACATCCATAGTAGCTTACTCTCACAGCTGTTGGCAGGAGGCCTCATTTCTTTGCCACATAGACCTCTCCACGGGATGGCTTGAGCATCCTCACAGCATGGCGGCTGGCTGTCCTTAGAGCAGATGCTAGCCTTGGAAGCTACGCTCTGTCATTTCTGCAATATCCCGTTGGTTACACACGTCAGCCTGCTTGTTAGTAGGGACTACACAGGGTATGAATATCAGCGGGTAAGGATTATTGGGAGTTACCTTGGAGGCAGTTTGATTTTGGGGATTTAATGTAGCTGCTTTTGATTTTATTGTCAGCACTGAGCCTCCTCGTGACATTCCTACCAGGTTTTACTTGTTCTTTCTGCTTTTCTCCATGACCACTCTGCTGTGGTCACACGGGGTGCCCTGTTTCTCCTCCAACAAGACCAAGTTGGAGACTCCGTCTCACTCAGGGTGACAGTGTGAGAGTCCAGCCCAGCCTCCAAGCCTTTGCACCTGCTGTTTTTTTTTTTTTTGCCTGGAAATCTCTATCCCAGATCCACAAAACTTCTTAGATGCCTCACTCCACCTCAAACTCCTTCATTCTCATAACAACCTGTTTTATTTTCTTGGGAGCTCTTGAAACTTTCTGAAGGCTTTTTTTTCCACCTGTTTTATTTTCCGGGAGATTTTGAAACTTGCTGAGGCTTTTTTTTTTTTTTTTTTTTGAGACAGCATCTTGCTCTGTCACCCAGGCTGGAGTGCAGTAGTGACATCTCAGCTCACTGCAACCTCCGCCTCCCGGGTTCAAGTGATTCTCAACTAGTTAGGATTACAGGCACCCATCACCATGTCTGGCTAATCTTTGTATTTTTAGTAGAGATGGGGTTTTACCATGTTGGCCAGGCTGATCTCAAACTCCTGACTTCAAATGATCCTCATAACTCAGCCTCACAAAGTGTTGGAATTACAGGAGTGAGCCCCTGCCCCCAGCTATGGCATCTTTATTAAAAAAAAAAAAAAAAAAAAAGCCAGGCGTGGTGGCTCACGCCTGTAATCCCAGCACTTTGGGAGGTCGAGGTGGGAGGATCACCCAAGGTCAGGAGTTCGAGAGCAGCCTGGCCAACATGGTAAAACCCCGTCTCTACTAAAAATACAAAAATTACCTGGGTGTGGTGACAGGCGCTTGTAATCTCAGCTACTCGGGAGGCTGAGGCAGGAGAATCACTTGAACCTGGGAGGCAGAGGCTGCAGTGAGCCGAGATCGTACCATTGCACTCCAGCCTGGGGGACAAGAGTGAGACTATTTTTTTTTCCTTGTTCATTATTGGTTTCTCTAGGAACGGAACCAAGAAGTTCAATTCTATGAGAACAGAGAAGCTGTGATCTTATTTCTTGCTATATTCTTAGTTCCTAGAGCAGGGAAGGCATTCAAAAATTATTTACTGAATGAGCAGTAGAATCTCAACTTAAAATAAACAGAATCTGTCCCCCCTCCTCACGTGAAGGATGAGAAGGAAAGGACAGTGAGAGGAATGAAGGGGTGGGAGCTGAAAATAAACGCCATCCATTTTTAATTTTTTTTTTTTTTCTCGGCTCACTGCAAACTCTGCCTCCCGGGTTCACGCCATTCTCCTGCCTCAGCCTCCTGAGTAACTGGGACTACAGGCGCCTGCCACCACGCCCAGCTAATTTTTTTTGTATTTTTAGTAGAGACGGGGTTTCACCATGTTAGCCAGGATGGTCTCGATCTCCTGACCTCGTGATCCGCCTGCCTTGGCCTCCCAAAGTGCTGGGATTACAGGCGTGAGCCACTGCGACCAGCAACGCCATCCATTTTTAATTCTTTTTCTTATGTTTCAAATATTTATTGGGGGTGCTGGGGACATGGCAGGAACCGAGATATTCCCAGTCCCTGAACTCAGGTAACTGATAGAATTTGAGGGAGACAGATAAACAAACATATAAATATGTCATTTAATACAAGCTGTGTCTTGAAGAAAAGGAGGTAGGGAGTGTGTGTGTGTGTGTGCGTGTGTGTGTGTGTAAAAACCAGTTCAGGGGCGTAGGTTGGTTTCTCTGGGGAAAGTAGCTGAGCTGAGACCTGGAAGAGAAGGGGTTAGCTGGTGAGAGGGGCTTTGGGGTGGGGGAAAGGCGTTCCTAGCCCAGGAAACGGCTTATGTAAATAGCCCTGGAGGCTGAGAGGTTTTCTGAGGCCATCCTAATGAGGGCAGTGAGGAACCTTCAGAGGGTTTTCATATTCTGTTTGCTTTTTTGAAGATTTCGTTGTTGTTTTTGCTTTTGACAAAACCACACACACACACACGCACGCACGCACGCACACACGCACAATTAAAAAGGAATCCAAACTACAGAAACAAGATACGGCTTTAGCACGCTTTCCCAGAGGCACTCACCGGTACCAGTAAATTGCTTCCTTCCTGGGAATTTTCTATGCATATACAAGTGTATATTCTACGCATGAGTAAAATCAATGCCTCATTTAATTAATTAATTAATAATAATAATACGTATTATTTTTGAGATGGAGTCTCGCTCTGCCACCCAGGCTGGAGTGCAGTGGCACAATCTCGGCTCACTGCAAACTCCACCTCCCAGGTTCCAGAGGGTCTCCTGCCTCAGCTTCCCAAGCAGCTGGGATTACAGGCGTGCAACACCATGCCTGGCTAATTTTTGTGTTTTTATTTTAAAATTTATTTTATTATGATAACTTTTTTTTTGAGATGGAGTCTCGCTCTTGTTGCCCAGGCTGGAGTGCAATGGCAGGATCTCGGCTCACTGCAACCTCTGCCTCCTGGGTTCAAGCGATTCTCCTGCCTCAGCCTCTGGAGTAGCTGGGATTACAGCCTCTGGAGTAGCTGGGATGAATGAAGGAACCAGCTGTCTCAAAGGAGAATTTGGGCCGGGTGCAGTGGCTCATGCCTGTCATCCCAGCACTTTGGGAGGCCGAGGCGGGCAGGTCACGAGACTAAGAGATCGAGACCATCCTGGCCAACATGGTGAAACCCCATCTCTACTAAAAATACAAAAATTAGCCGGGCATGGTGGCGGGCGCCTGAGGTGGGGAGTTCGAGACCAGCTTGGCCAACAATGGTGAAACCTTGTCTCTACTAAGAATACAAAAAATTAGCTGGGTGTGGTGGCTCATGCCTGTAACCCCAGCTACTTGGGAAGCTGAGGCAGGAGAATCGCTTGAACCCAGGAAGCGGAGGTTGCAGTGAGCCAAGACTGTGCCACTGTATTCCAGCCTGGGCGACAGAGTGAGACTCCTTAAAAAAAAAAAAAAAAGGATAATTTGATGAACAGAAGTTAATATATTTAGTCAGGAAAGACGTGCTGGAGAAAGTTTGCCAGGTTAGATACAAAACTGGTTGAAGACCTACAGGGCAATACAACTGCAACTTTTGAGGTTATCTTTTCTACCAGAGAGAAATCATTTGCAACCAAACTTCCTGAGGTTACTATTTACCTTGTTGAAGTCTAGACTCTAATCAATAATGAATAGTAGGCCAGGCGCGGTGACTCATGCCTGTAATCCCAGCACTTTGGGAGGCCGAGGCGAGAGAACCACGAGGTCAGGAGTTCAAGACCAGCCTGGCCAACATGGTGAAACCCCATCTCTACGGGGTTTTGTACTTTAATTTTGTACTTTAAAAAAATACAAAAATTAGCTGGGCGTGGTGGTGGGTGCCTGTAGTCCCAGCTACTCGGGAGGCTGAGTCAGGAGAATCGCTTGAACCCAGGACACAGAGGCTGCAGTGAGCCAAGATCATGCCATTGCACTCCAGCCTGGGCGACGGAGCAAGACTCTGTCTCAAAAAAAACAAAACAAAACAAACAAACAAAAGAATAGTAAATCAAACACAGGTACAGTCCCTTAGAATAGGATCCCCAAGCCCCAGATTGTGGTCTGTTAGGAATGGGGTTGC
Source organism: Piliocolobus tephrosceles (assembly GCF_002776525.5). NCBI lineage: Eukaryota > Metazoa > Chordata > Mammalia > Primates > Cercopithecidae > Piliocolobus > Piliocolobus tephrosceles. Next base: position 10,178,092 of record NC_045454.1, on the reverse strand, counting down.
ACAGCTGGTGAGCGAGCATTACCGCCTGAGCCCTGTCTCCTGTCAGATCAGTGGTGGCTCTAGATTCTCACAGGAGCGTGAGCCCTATTGTGAACTGCGTGTGTGAGAGATCTAGGTTGCATGCTCCTTATGAGAATCTAATGCACTGCCCACTGCCATCCATGGAAACATTATCTTTCACGAAACCAGTCCCTGGTGCCAAAAAGGTTGAGGACTGCTGCCTTAGAATATGAAGTAAACTTTGGGTGAGTCTGTTAGACAAGACTTCCAAATGACTTGGAAATGACATGCTGTCAGTCTTTTGTCTTATTGCCAAGACTAGAACTTTTTTTTTTTTTTTTTTGAGATGAAGTCTCACTCTTGTCCCCCAGGCTGGAGTGCAGTGGCACGATCTCGGCTCACTGCAACTTCCGCCTCCTGGACTCAAGCGATTCTCCTGCCTCAGCCTCCTGAGTAGCTGGGATTACAGACACCTGCCACCATGCCCGGCTAATTTTTGTATTTTTAGTAGAGACGGGGTTTCACCATGTTGGCCAGGTTAGTCTCGAATTCCCGACCTCAGGTGATCCGGCCACCTTGGCCTCCCAAAGTTCTGGGATTAGAGGCATGAGCCACTGCGCCCGGCCCCTAGAACAATCTTTTAAAATTATATACTAGAGATCTTTTAAAATCAGTTCAGGGGGCAGCCTTATGCTTTTTTTTTTTTTTTTTTTTTTTTGAGACGGAGTCTTGCTCTGTCGCACAGGCTGGAGTGCAGTGGTGCGATCTTGGCTCACTGCAACTTTTGCCTCCCCGGTTCAAACGATTCTCCTGCCTCAGCCTCCTGAGTAGCTGGGATTACAGGCACCCGCCACCATGCCCAGCTTCTTTTGTATTTTCAGTAGAGACAGGGTTTCACCATGTTGGCCAGGCTGGTCTCGAGCTCCTGAGCTTTGGTGATCTGCCTGCCTTGGCCTCCCAAAGTGCTGAGATTACAGGCTTGAGCCACTGTGCCCAGGCTTACTTTAAAAATAAAAAAAATAGGCCGGGCGCGGTGGCTCAAGCCTGTAATCCCAGCACTTTGGGAGGCCGAGACAGGTGGATCACGAGGTCAGGAGATCTAGACCATCCTGGTCTACACGGTGAAACCCCGTCTCTACTAAAAAATACAAAAAACTAGCTGGGCGAGATGGCGGGCGCCTGTAGCCCCAGCTACTTGGGAGGCTGAGGCAGGAGAATGGCGTAAACCCAGGAGGCGGAGCTTGCAGTGAGCCGAGATCGCGCCACTGCACTCCAGCCTGGGCGACAGAGCGAGACTCCATCTCAAAAAAAAAAAAAATAAAATAAAATAAAAAAAATAAAAAAAATAATTTTTTGTAGAGACAGGAGAGTTTCGCTATGTTGCCACCTGAACATAAATGCTATTTTCTTTTTCTTTTCTTTTTTTTGAGACGGAGTCTGTAGCCCAGGCTGGGGTGTAGTGGCACCATCTTGGCTCGCTACAATCTCCACCTCCTGGGTTCAAGCGATTCTCCTGCCTCAGCCTCCCAAGTAGCTGGGATTATAGGGGTGCACCACCAGTCCCGGCTAATTTTTGTAATTTTAGTAAAGAAGGGGTTTCACCATGTTGACCAGGCTAATCTCAAACTCCTGACCTCAAGTGATCTGCCTGCCTTGGTGTTCCAAAGTGCTGGGGTTACAAGTGTGAGCCACTGCGCCTGGCCCATAAATGCGATTTTCATTCCCATTTTCCAACAAGGCGACTGAGGTATACATTGAAGGTGAATTACTAGGAGAAAAGAAAGATGGCATTTTACTTTGATAAGTTTGTTGCAACCTGTACTGCTACCTATCTGCCACAGGAGTGCGCCTTTCCCGACACCGACCCCAGTGCCGGAAGTTATCAGCCTCTTTCATCTTTGCCAACCTGATAGGTCAAGGTGATCATGGAAGATCCACAATCACTGGTTTTTTTTTTTTTTCTTTTCAGAGATGGGGGTCTCACTATGTTGCCTAGGCTGGTTTTGAACTTCTGGGCTCAAGTGATTCTCCTGCCTTGACCTCCCATAGTGCTGGGATTGCAGGTGTGAGCTGCCTTTCTTGGCCCTTACTGTAGTTTTTTGTTGTTGTTGTTGTTGCTGTTTTGTTTTGTTTTGTTTTGAGACAGAGTCTTGCTCTGTCGCCCAGGCTGGAGTGCGGTGGTGCCATCTCGGCCCACTGCAACCTCCGCCTCCCGGGTTCCAGCGATTCTCCTGCCTCAGTCTCCCGAGTAGCTGGGCCCACGCCTGGCTAATGTTTGCATTTTTAATACAGACGGGGTTTCACCATATTGGCCAGGCTGGTCTTAAACTCCTGACCTCAAGTGATCCGCCCATCTCAGCCTCCCAAAGTGCTGGGATTACAGGCATGATTACAGGCCTTGCCTGGCCTTTACTGTCCTTTTAATGCCACTCTCCCTTAGGGTGACCAACCAATCTAGTTTGGCTGGGGCCATTCTGGTTCTAGCCTGAAAGTCCTATGTTCCAAGATACACCCACCTCTCCTCCATTCTGGGCAAACAGGGATGGTTGGTCAACCTGCAGTCCTTGGTTATCAATGAGGCTGAGCGTGTTTGCCCATGGTCACAGAAAGAAGGGATCTTGGATGAGGAAGTATTACGGGCTCAGATTTGCTTTGTTTTTTTTTTTTTTTTCTTAGAGTCTTACTGTGTCACCCAGGCTGGAGTACAGTGGCCTGAACACAGCTCACTGCAGCCCTAAACTCCTGGGCTCAAGTGATCCTCCCACCTCAGCCTCCTGGGTAGCTGGGATTACAGGCATGCATCACCACACCCAGTTAACTTTTTAAAAAACACTTTTTTTTTTTTTTGGAGACAGGGTCTTGCTATATTGCCCAGGCTGGTCTCAAACTCCTGAGCTCAAGTGATCCTCCCGCCTTGGCCTCCCAAAGTGCTGGGACTACAGATATGAGACATTGTGCCCAGCCAGGATGAGATTGTTTTAGAGGGTAGAGTAGGAATAAGAACTCGCACTTACGACGCGCGTGATCACTTCAGCTCTCTGCTTTGCAGAGTCTCAAGAAAGTTCTGAGAAAATTAAGCAGGGGCCATTTTACACGTCAGGACACAGAGGTACAGAGGTGAGATAAATGGCCAAGGTCACATACCTAAGAGGAGACCGAGGCAGGATTTGAATCTCAGCCTGCTTGTCACCCCATGGTGGGTCACTGGTAAGTGAGTGAGCATCCCTCCTCTTCTCTTGCAGGCCCCTGACTTGGGCCTCAGTGTCCCCGAAGATCATGATGGCGTATATGAACCCGGGGCCTCACTATTCTGTCAACGCCTTGGCCCTAAGTGGCCCCAGTGTGGATCTGATGCACCAGGCTGTGCCCTACCCAAGTGAGTACAGTTGTTTCTCTCGGCACCCCAGGCTGGCCTCACCTTTTAGAGCACCTCTGGGGTCCCTCTGCCCCCAGGAAAAAAGCAGTCACAGGGGCGACTTCAGAGCCATATACCAGCCCTCTGCATTCATCTGAAATGCATGTCACTTAGAAAAACATGTGCAGTCCTAGAAAATCAGGACAGAGGTTCCTTTTGTGGTGGGGAAGAGGGGATGTAATTTGGAAGGGGAATCAAGAGGAATTTTCATCTGTTAGCAAAACTTTATTATTTATTTATTTTTCAGAGATAGGGTCTCGCATTCTGTCGCCCAGGCTGGAGTGCAGTGGTGACGGTCACGGCTCACTGCAGCCTCAAACTCCCGGGTTCAGGCGATCCTCCTACCTTAGCCTCCTGAGTAGCTGGGACTGCAGGTGTGAGCCATTGTGCCTAGGCAGCAAAGCTTTGTTTATTTGTTTGTTTGTTTTATTTCATTTTTGAGACACAGTCTCACTCTGTTGTCCACTCTGAAGTGCAATGGTGCAATTATGGCTCACTGCAGCCTTGAACTCCTGGGCTCAAGCGATCCTCTTGCCTCGGCCTCCCAAATAGCTAGGATTACAGGTGCATGCCACCATGCCTGGCTAACTTTTTAAAGTTTTCGTAGATTGTGCAGTATCTGGATTATACAAGACATAGAAAAAAATTATTATTTTTTTTTTTTGGCAGAGATTGGGTCTCCCTATGTTGTCCAGGCTGATCTCAAACTCCTGGGTTCAAATAATCCACCTGACTCAGCCTCCCAAAGTGCTGGGATTACAGGCATGAACCACTGCACCTGGCCTGCAAAGCCTTATTTATTTATTTATTTATTTATTTATTTATTTATTTATTTATTTTGAGATGGAGTTTAGACGGACTTTCACTCCTGCCCAGGCTGGAGTGCAATGGTGCAATCTTGGCTCACTGCAACTTCCGCCTCCCAGGTTCCAGTGACTCTCCTGCCTCAGCTTCCCAAGTAGCTGGGATTACAGGCACACGCCACCATGCCCAGCTAATTTTCTTTTTTTTCTTTTTCTTTTCTTTTTTTTTTTTGAGACGGAGTCTCGCTCTGTCGCCCGGGCTGGAGTGCGGTGGCCGGATCTCAGCTCACTGCAAGCTCCGCCTCCCGGGTTTACGCCATTCTCCTGCCTCAGCCTCCGGAGTAGCTGGGACTACAGGCGCCCGCCACCTCGCCCGGCTAGTTTTTTGTATTTTTAGTAGAGACGGGGTTTCACCGTGTTAGCCAGGATGGTCTCAATCTCCTGACCTCGTGATCCGCCCGTCTCGGCCTCCCAAAGTGCTGGGATTACAGGCTGGAGCCACCGCGCCCGGCCCTAATTTTCATAAAGCCTATTTTTAAGAGAAGTGAGTACTCAGTTATTTGTAGCATTATTAGCATTATTCTTTAGCTCTTGTTTTTGTTTTTGTTTTTGTTTTTTGCATTACGTTGAGCAGTGTGGACTTGCTACTTTCTTTTTTTTTTTTCTGAGACTGAACCTCGTTCTGTCACCAGGCTGAAGTGCAGTGGTGTAATCTCAGCTCACTGCAACCTCTGCCTTCTGGGTTCAAGCGATTCTGCTGCCTCAGCCTCCCGAGTAGCTGGGAGCCACCACGCCCGGCTAATTTTTTGTATTTTTAGTAGAGACAGGGGTTCACCATGTTGGTCAGGCTGGTTCTCAATCTCTTGACTTTGTGATCTGCCCGCCTCGGCCTCCCAAAGTGCTGGGATTACATGCATGAGCCACCGCGCCCAGCCCAGACTTGCTACTTTCATAGGCTAGAAATGGTTGAATGTCAGCGATGTCATGCTTCAACTGAATATGTCTTAGTGCACGAGAAAGCTTAGAAGAGGCAGAAACGGCTCACACACCTCCTCGTAGAGCTAAAGCCAATTCCCCGTGGGGTCAGGCAGGAGCCACAGAGTGCCAGGCACAGAGGAAGGCGTAGAAGGGCAGGGAATGTGCATTCCATCCTTAGTTTAGGCAGATGGCAACCGGGATGGAATTCTTGGCATCCCACCCAGCCTCAGGGCCTCACATCAGCCCATGGTGGGTGACCTGAGGGTCCTGTTTCCCGTCCCACCCCAGGCGCCCCCAGGAAGCAGCGGCGGGAGCGGACCACCTTCACCCGGAGCCAGCTGGAGGAGCTGGAGGCACTGTTTGCCAAGACCCAGTACCCAGACGTCTATGCCCGCGAGGAGGTGGCTCTGAAGATCAATCTGCCCGAGTCCAGGGTTCAGGTGGGGTGGCGGGTCCCTGGACCCCTCCCGACCCTTCCCGTGACCTTCCAGGGGCCCTCCCCGGAACCCAGAGTGATGGGAGGAGGGAGAGATCACAGAGTGACAGCCAGTTATCAAGGAGACAATAATTCCTCTCTCGACCATACCACTGACCGCCCCTTAAGGCTCTCATCGCCCCTCGCTCCTCTCCAGCCACGCCGGCCTGTGACCTGCCTGCCAAGCACCCTCCTGCCTTGGGCCTTTGCACTAAGTTTTCTCTATCTGGAATCCTTATTTTCCAGATAACCACACAGCAGGCCCCTTGTTTGAGTCTTTGTTTATCAATCAATGAGACCCACGCTGAACACAGCATTTAACATTGCAGTATTTCCCCAAGACCCTGACTCTACTGCTGCCCACTATCCCACTCAATTGTTTCCTCCACAGTGTCTATCGCCCTCTGAGATACCATGCAGTTTACGTATGTTTGTATCTATCGCCCTCTGAGATACCATACAGTTTACGTATGTTTGTATCTGTCACCTTCTGAGATACCATACAGTTTACGTATGTTTGTATCTGTCGCCCTCTGAGATACCATACACTTTACGTATGTTTGTATCTATCGCCCTCTGAGATACCATACAGTTTACATATGTTTGTATCTGTCGCCCTCTGAGATACCATACAGTTCACGTATGTGTGTATCTATTGCCCTCTGAGATACCATAGAGTTTACATATGTTTGTATCTGTCGCCCTCTGAGATACCATAGAGTTTACGTATGTTTGTATCTATCGCCCTCTGAGATACCATACAGTTACATATGTTTGTATGTTGCAAGTATGATGTTACGTATATGTGCCTACACACATGTGTATGATTGGAAGGATAAATGAAATATGTGTGTTTGTGTGATTGTATGTGTGTATGATTAGATACATTAGTGCATAGCTTTGTATGATGTTATGTGTGTACAACGTATGTACCTATAATTGTATATTTGTATGTTCATATGATCATACGGTTCATACAGTTTACGTATGGTATCTCAGAGTCCGTTTATTTAGACTCTGTCTCTCCCAACTAGAATGTCAATTCCACTGATGGATCCTCAGAGTAGCAGAAGATGGTTAATGCATGTTTATTCATTGACTGAATAGACGGATGGATGGATGGGTGGATGCAGAGATGAATGTATGTGTGACTGTATATGTGTGTGTACATGTATGACTGGAAGCATGGATGAGTATGATGTTACGTATATGTATGTATGTGTATATGTGAGTGTGTGTATGATGGACAGATACATTTATATATGTGTGTTTGTATGAATGCACGTAGGTATGATTGGATGATGAATGTATGCATGCATGATATATGTATACATGATGTATGTACACATGTACAATTGTATGTATACATGCATGCATGATTGGATGGATGGATGGGTGTATTTATTTATTTATTTATTTGAAACAGAGTCTCGCTCTGTTGCCCAGGCTGGAGTGGCACGATCTCGGCTCACTGCAACCTCCGCCTCCTGGCTTCAAGCAATTCTCCTGCCTCAGCCTCCTGCGTAGCTGGAATTACAGGCACACACCACCATACCGGGCTAATTTTTGTATTTTTAATAGAGACAGGATTTCACCATGTTGGTCAGGCTGGTGTCGAACTCTTGACCTCATGATCCACCTGCTTCAGCCTCCCAAAGTGCTGGGATTACAGATGTGAGCCACTGTTCCCGGCTGGATGGGTGTATTTATGTATATATGAGTGTATGCAGGTATATGTGATTGGACAGATAAATAAAATGTGTGTGTTTGTGTGATTGGATATAGGTATGACTGGATAAATTGATGTGTATATGTGTACGATGTATGTGTGTATGATGTATGTGTGTATAATTGTATATTTGATGCTTGTATAATCAGATGCATGGATGAATGTTCATATGATGTATGATTAGATAGATCATTAATGTATGTATGATGTGTGTACATATAATTATATGTATAAGACGAATGTGTATGATGTATGTACATATAATTATATGTATAAAACGATGAATCTACATATGATGTATGTGTACAATTGTATATATCATCAGATGGATAAGTGTATGTCTGATGTATGTATGATCAGACGGACTGGTGAATGTTTGTATGACATATACATGTGTGAGGTATATATGTATGATCAGATGGATGTCTACATAATGTATGTATGTATGTATGTATAATTGTATGCGTGTATGTTTGTATGCTGCAGGTATGATGTTACGTATATGTGCATACACACGTGTATGATTGGAAGGATAAATGAAATATGTGTGTTTGTGTGATTGTATGTATGATTAGATAGATTAGTGCATAGTTATGTATGATGTTATGTGTGCACAATGTATGTGCCTATAATTGGATGTTTGTATGTTCATATGATCAGATGGATGAATATGTGTATGAAGTATGTATGATCAGATAGATGGATAAATGTAGGCATGATACATGCATGTATGGTACATGCGTGTATAATTGTATGTGTGTATGTTTGTATTAGATGGATGGATGAATGCCTGTAGGGTATGATGTATGTATGCATGCATGCATGATTGGATGACTGGATGGGTTTATTTATGTATATATGAGTGTATGCATGTCTATATAATCAGATGGATAAATGAAATATGTTTGTACGACTGTATGTATGCATTAATGTGTATATATGTATGATGTATGTGTGTACAATGTATTTATAATTGTATATCTGTATGATCAGATGGATGGATGAATATGTGTATGATGTATGTATGATCAGATGACTCCATTAATGCATGTATGATGTATGTGTGTATAACATATGTATGTACATTTGCATGTATGATCAGATGGACCAGGAAATGTATGTACGATGTATATGTGTATGATGTATGTATGTATGATCAGATAGATGGGTAAATGTAGGCATGACGTATCTGTGAATGGTGTATTTATGTATAATTGTACATGTGCGTGTTTGTATTAGATGGATGAATATGTGTATGATGTATGTATGATCATGTAGATGGGCAAATGTAGGCATGATGTATGTGCGTATGGTGTATGTATGTATAACTGTACATGTGCATGTTTGTATTAGATGGGTGGATGAATATGTGTATGACGTATGTATGTGTGATCAGATGGCTCCATTAATGCATGTATGATGTATGTGTGTATGATGTATGTATGTACACTTGCATATATGATCAGATGGACCAGGGAATGTATGTATGATATATATGTGTGTGATGTATGCATGTGTGATCAGATAGATGGGTAAATGTAGGCATGATGTACATGTGTATGGTGTATGTATGTATAATTGTATGTGTGCATGTTTGTATTAGATGGGTGGATGAATATGTGTATGATGTATGTATGATCATATAGATGGGTAAATGTAGGCATGATGTATATGCGTATGGTGTATATATGCATAATGGTACGTGTGCATGTTTGTATTAGATGGATGGATGAATGCCTGTAGGTATGACGTATGCTTGTGTTCATGCACACATGCAGGTATGATTGGATGGATAGATGGATGGATGGATGAATAGATGCCCCACAGCTGGATGCAAAGTAGAGAGGTGTGACCCCAGCATCTCTCACCAGTAAGCGTCCTCATCCCCGAGCACCCTGCAGCTCTCCTGGGCCTCTTCCCCACTTACCCACCCCCATCTCCCCTCTTATCCCCCAGGTTTGGTTCAAGAACCGCAGGGCTAAATGCAGGCAGCAGCGGCAGCAGCAGAAACAGCAGCAGCAGCCTCCGGGGGGCCAGGCCAAGGCCCGGCCTGCCAAGAGGAAGGCAGGCACGTCCCCAAGACCCTCCACGGATGTTTGTCCAGACCCTCTGGGCATCTCAGATTCCTACAGTCCCCCTCTGCCCGGCCCCTCAGGCTCCCCAACCACAGCAGTGGCCACTGTGTCCATCTGGAGCCCAGCATCAGAGTCCCCTTTGCCTGAGGCGCAGAGGGCTGGGCTGGTGGCCTCCGGGCCGTCTCTGACCTCGGCCCCCTATGCCATGACCTATGCCCCGGCCTCCGCTTTCTGCTCTTCCCCCTCCGCCTATGGGTCTCCGAGCTCCTATTTCAGCGGCCTAGACCCCTACCTTTCTCCCATGGTGCCCCAGTTAGGGGGCCCAGCTCTTAGCCCCCTCTCTGGCCCCTCCGTGGGACCTTCCCTGGCCCAGTCCCCCACCTCCCTATCAGGCCAGAGCTATGGCGCCTACAGCCCCGTGGATAGCTTGGAATTCAAGGATCCCACGGGCACCTGGAAATTCACCTACAATCCCATGGACCCTCTGGACTACAAGGATCAGAGTGCCTGGAAGTTTCAGATCTTGTAGAGGACGCAGTCTCCGTCTCTCCCCGTTGGGCCTCGGGACCCTTTCTCTTCCGAATCTGCTTCCCTGCAGCTTAGATCCCGGGACGGCATCCCTGAGAAAGCAACCAGAACCAGCTGTCCTTCTGACAGCCGTGGTCTCTGTGGCTCCGTGTTCAGCTTACAGAGCCCACCCCTTTCCTCCACAGGGAGAGGCGCCTCCCTCTCCCGGGACAGTTCACAGGTCCTAGTGATTCTCTCAACCCCAACACCGTCTGGCACAATTGTGACCGCTGAAGTACACCACGAGCTCCAGGCTTCGGAACGTGGTGCTGAGAACTTGCTCCGAGAAGAAATCAAACCAAACTTGCAGTTGATTTGGGGTCATGTTTAGGTCAGAATCACCACGCCCTTGAACAAGCAGGTGGAGGGGCTTGATTCCTTAACTTTCCACGTGGACACTTTTCTTTGAGACTCAGAGTCTCACTCTGTCACCCAGGCTGGAGTGCAGTGGTGCGATCTCAGCTCACTGCAACCTTCGCCTCTTGGGTTCCGGCGATGCTCCTGCCTCAACCTCCCAAGTAGCTGGGATTACAGGTGTGCTCCACCGCACCCAGCTAGTTTTTTGCATTGTTAGTAGAAACGGGGTTTCAGCATGTTGGCCAGGCTGGTCTTGAACCCCTGACTTCAAGTGATCCGCCCGCCTCGGCCTCCCAAAGTGCTGGGATTACAGGCGTGAGCCACGGTGCCTGGCCCTACATGTGGACACTTCTTTAGCATATATGGTTAAGGACCTTTCTAGAAATTCCAAAGACAGACTTTAAGAAGCCCCATTGGGAAACCTTAGGCCAATGATGCAGTTACATTAAAAATAAATCATCTGGGAATTTTACAGACTTCACAAATGTCAGGCTTACCTGGTAGGTTTAGGGGGCTGTTTGAGAGGCAGAGATCTATATTCATATATGTAGCTATACATATATGTACTTTTTCTTCTTAGTTTCTTTAAAAAGACATTTTATCACTCATTTGCTCATTAGCATATTGGGAATGTGTGTATTTGGTAGGGAAATGAAACGCAGCTTGCCTGTTGCATCTCTACTCCTTTTTTCTTTTGTTTTAGGATTTTCTAAAGGTGAGACACTGGTGGAATTGGGGTAGCTGCATGGGACGTACCACTTCTAGTTATGGCTATTTCACAGAGAAGAAGCAACTGGACAGCCTCCCATGTGTAAATAAACAAGACACAGGAAGAGGGGGACATAGATTTGGAGGAGGCACCCCTACATTTCAAAAATACGTTTCCTTTTTTAGATTTTTTTTTTTTTTTTTTTTTTGGTGTTCAGTTTCGATGGTGGGATTGGAAAATAGAGCGTGGCTTGAGGACATTTTCCTGGGGTGGCACCATTATTTCTTGAAATAGAATTTTACTCATGGTGACACTGGCAAGCACTCGTGAGAACCTGAAGACGGACTGAAGTCGTTTGATGCTCAGAAGTTGGGTGCTGGCTCCCTGCCTCCTCAGTCTGAGTTCTCCTTTCATTTTTGGGTGGGGAGGCCGGATCCAAGAGCCGCTCATCGGTGGAGTTCACAAGGCAAGGGGTAAAAAAAAGTAGGGCAGGAAGGCAGTGGTGTGCTGGCAGAGGTCTAACAATGGGCTCTCCAAGGAAGAGGAAAAGCTTGGTTGTGGAGTGTTTGTCAGTTTCTGTGGTGTAAATACTCTCACCACAGCTGACTTCAAGCTAGCAACCTGAGGTCGCTGAACTAAGAGTTGGGAAGAAGATAGGGCACAATATATGCTTCCGAGCCGGTGCACACTGTCAGCAGCACCCCAGGGTCAGGAGAAAGGCGAGGTGTGAAGTGAGGCGGAGAGGAGGGAGGCCGAGAGGTATCAGATGATGTTTCCAGCACCAGACCAGAAGAGGTGCATACAGCCTAGACCCCTGAGGGGCACACTCTGATCTCTAGAACCCACAAAGAGGCTTTTATTCAACATAAAACTTGTTCATCTCTCATAGGCCTGAGTCTTGCTGGGTTCTGGGACATTAAGCCCAGGAGTGGGCCGGGTGCGGTGGCTCACACCTGTAATCCCAGTACTTTTGGGAGGCCGAGGCAGGTGGATCACCTGAGGTCAGGAGTTCGAGACCAGCCTGGCCAACATGGTGAAACCCTGTCTCTACTAATAATACAAAAGTTAGCCGGGCATGGTGGCACACGCCTGTAATCCCAGCTATTCGGGAGGCTGAGGCAGGAGAATTGCTGGAACCCGGGAGGCGGAGGTTGAAGAGAGCAGAGATTGCGCCACTGCACTCCAGCCTGGGTCACAAGAGCGAAACTCCGTCTCAATCATAACGACAACAAAAATAACCCAGGAGTGGCTCAAGAGTCCAGTGAGGGATGAAAATATAAACAGAGGAAGACAACACATGTCACTGGGGAGGCTGGGGGAGCTAGACAAAATTCACACGGGAGGGGCAGGGATGAGATGATATTGTGCCCTGGGTGTGTGCAAACGTTGGGACCAGAATCCACTATAAATTTCATTCTTCAGAGACACTGAAGCTCTGCACTGGAGGCCGGGACTCAGGCATGGACAAGAATCTTCTCCTTATTCACCAGGGAGGCTGTGTCTTGTGCAAACAAGTCATAGAAACTTGATGGGAGTTGGGGAGGGACTGAAGGATGGATGCAAGGTTCTAGGAAAGAGTGAGAAGTAGTGGAGGCCGAGGGGCTCCCATCACAGGCCGACGGGGTAAGACTTCAAGACAGCCTGATCCTGGGGTCTTCTGAGACTCCGTCAGGAGCTGGAGACGGCAGGGAGCCAAATCTGGCTAGGAGGTTATAAGCTGCTTTTCCTGAGCTGGGCTCCTGAATGCTGGTTCTTCAAGCTGTGCACCGGGGATTTCAAACGTTCTACGTCCTAAAGCCAGGAAGAGTGACAAGGCAGGTGGGGACAGAAGGAAGAAGCCAGGAGCCTCCCTGAGAAGGTGCCACCTTCTCTGTCCTCCTCTTCCCCACACACTGGCCTCTGGGTCCCCCTTCTCTGCCCACTCACAGAGTGAAACCGATTAAAATGTTGGATCTCATTTAAAGTCTGGGTGATTCTTTAATTTCCGTGTTTTTTCCAGGAGGGGCAGGTAGAAACAGGAACTGCTCTGTTCCTTCTGTCTGTGGGGCCTGGGTCCATCCATGTGTTTCCTGTCTCATCACGCTCCTTTCCTTGATGTCTCTCTAAAGCCAGTTTACAAAGGAGCAGGGACTGGGTGCAGTGGCTCATGCCTGTAATGCAGTGCTCTGAGAAGCTGAGGAGGGAGGATTGATTAAGGCTAGGAGCTTGAGACGAACCCGGGCAACATAGCGAGACGTCTGTCTCTAAAAAAAAGTTTTAAAAATTACCCGGGCGTGGTGATGTGTGCCTGTGGTCCCAGCTACTTGGGAAGCTGAGATAAGAGGATTTCTTGAGCCCAGGAGTTTGAGGCTGCAGGAAGCTATGACTGCACCACTGCACTTCAGCCTGGGTGACGGAACAAGAGACCCTGTCTCCAAAATAAATAAATAAATAAAAAGGAGGAGGAGGAACAGGGGTCCCCAGGGCCAGCCCCAGCCCCACACATCTGTGACCTTCCAGTGCCCCTTCTGAAAAAACAGGGGGGTGATGAGAATGATCCCTGCCTCAGTGGCAGGATGTGAAGATCAACGCCAGCATTTACAGCCATGCCCAGCCTCTGGCCCAGCCTTCCCTCTCAGCATCCAGCCTTCTGCAGCTTCAGCTCTTCCACCCCCTTTGCTTTCCATCTCTTCCCTTGGATCCTTTTCAGTTTCTCAATCTCACCCTTTCTCTCTCATCTCTTCTCCTCTCTCTCTTTCCTTTCTTCCTCTTGTTTTTCAGACTCCCGGGTCCTCATTTCATTTCGATGGATTTTCACCTTTTTCCCTCCTCCTTTTCTTTGCGTCTTTTTTCTGACTGTTTTTTCCTTTTTCTTTTTTTTTAGACAGGGTCTCGCTGTGTCACCCAGGCTGAAGTGCAGTGGCGTGGTCTTCAGTCACTGCAACCTCTGCCTCCTGGGCTCAAGAAATCCTCTCACCTCAGCCACCTGAGTAGCTGGAATTATAGGTGCCCGCCACCACGCCCAGCTAATTTTCGTATTTTCAGTAGAGACAAGGTTTCGCCATGCTGCCAGGCTGGTCTCGAACTCCTGGGCTCAAGCAAACCACCTGTCTCGGCCTCTCAAAGTGCTGCGATTACAGGTGTGAACCACCATGCCTGGCCCACCTCTGAGTTCCTATTTTTCCAGCTCTAGGTTGTTTTTTTGTTTTTTGTTTTTTGTTTTTTTTTTTTGAGATGGGATCTCTGTCACCCAGGCTGGAGTGCAGTGGCTTGATCTCAGTTCACTGCAACCTCCTCCTCCTACTGGGCTCAAGTGATTCTCCTGCCTCAGCTTCCTGAGTAGCTGAGACTACAGGCGTCTACCACCACGCCTGGCTAATTTTTGTATGTTTTAGTAGAGATGAAGTTTCGCCATATTTGCCAGGCTGGTCTTGAACTCCTGACCTCAGGTGATCCACCCACCTCAGACTCCGAAAGTGCTGGGATTATAGGCGTGAGCCACCGCGCCCGGCTTCTAGGTCATCTCTCTCTGCCTGTATTCCTCTCAATTGCTGAATCCCAGGTTAAGATTTTTGTTGGGGGATGACTGGGAGTTATACACAGGATGGAGGGTCATACTTGCTGTCCGAGCTTGGCTCAGCCTCTTCTGGTCATCTGACCTCCAGTGATTCCTTTCTCCCAGCCTCAATTTCCCCACCTGTAGCATGGAGCATCTAAGAAGACCCACCTCAAGAGAACGAAATGACGTTATTATATTAATTACTTGGTCCTGAAGCTGGGTCCAGGAAAAGAGCTCAATAAGCATTTATTTATTTTTGTGGTAAAATACACATACTATAAAATGTACCATCTTTTCCATTGCATGATTCTTAATTCATTTTTCCCATTTTAAGGTACTTAATTCAGTGGCATTAAGTACATTCACAGAAGAAGCCAGACATAGAGACCATATATCGTATTATCCTAATTGTATGAAATATTCAGAATAGGCAAATCTGACCAGGGGTGGTGGCTCAAGCCTGTAATCCCAGCACTTTGGGAGGCTGAGGTGGGCGGATCACTTGAGGTCAGGAGTTTGGGACCAGCCTGGTCAACACGGTGAAACCCCGCCTCTGCTAAAAATACAAAAATTAGCCGGGCGTGGTGGTGCGTGCCTGTAATCCCAGCTACTCGGGAGGCTGAGGCATGAGAATTGCCTGAACCTGAGAGGCAGAGGTTGCAGTGAGCTGAGATCGCACCACTGCACTCCAGCCTGGCAGCCTGGGCAACAGTCTGAGAGTCTATTTTGGAAAAAAAAAAAAGAAAGGCAAATCCATAGAGAAAGAAACTTAGTGGCTGCCAGGGGCTGGGGTGAGGGGTGCTGTGTGGTTGAATGAGGAGTGACTGTTTAATGAATATTGGGTTGCCTTTTGGGATGACGAAAATGTCCTGGAGCTATATAGTGACCTAACAATTCCACTCCAAAGTATACGCCTCAAAGAACGGAAAGCAGGTGTTCAAGCAAAACTTGTACGCTCAAATTTATAGCAGGACAATTCACAGTAGCCAAAAGATGAAGCAATTCAAATGTCTGTCCACAGAAACAAATGTGGTCTACCCATCAAGGGAATATTACTCAGCCATGAAAAGGAAGAAGCACTGATAAACACGACATGGAGGAACCTTGAAATCATCATGCTAAACATTTATCTTCACCTATTATTGTTATTTTGAGATGGAATCTTGCTCTGTCGCCCAGGCTGGAGTGCAGTTGTGCGATCTCTGCTCACTGCAACCTCTGCTTCCCGGGTTCAAGTGATTCTCCTGCCTCAGCCTCCCGAGTAGCTGGGATTACAGGCACCCGCCACCACGCCCAGCTAATTTTTGTATTTTTAGTGGAGACGGGGTTTCACCATGTTGGTCAGGCACTTGGGTCTTTATTATTATTATTTTTACTGAACTTGTACTTACGCTATTCCTGGCAGCTTTAGTCATAATGGTCCCAAGCTGAAAACTATCCAGACGTCCATCAGCAGGTGGAGGGAAAAACAAGCCCTGATGCGTCCATACAAAAGGATCGATACCCTGAGCCAGGCACGGTGGCTCACGCCTATAATCCCAGCACTTTGGGAGGTGGAGGCGGGTGGATTGCTTGAGGTCAGGATTTTGAGACCAGCCTGGCCAGCATGGGGAAACCCTGTCTCTACTAAAAACACAAAAATTAGCCAAGCGTGGTGGCACGTGCCTGTCATCCCATCTACTTGGGAGGCTGAGGCATAAGAATCGCTTGAACCCAGGAGGCAGATACTGCAATGAGCTGATATTGCGCCACTACACTCCAGCCTGGGTGACAGAGTGAGACTCTGTCTCAAAAAAAAAAAAAAAAAAAAAAAAGATATTCCTCACTTATGAAAAGGAATGAACTCCCAGTAGTTGATATCCCAGTGAAAGAAACTAGGGCTGGGCACAGTGACTCACACTTGTAACCCCAGCACTTTGGAAGACGGAGGTGGGAGGATTGCTTGAGCTCAGGAGTTCAAGACCAGCCTGGGCAACAGAGTGAGACCCCATGTCTTAAAAAAAAGAAAGAAAATTGAATCCAGGCTGGGCACGGTGGCTCACACCTGTGACCCCAGCACTTTGGGAGGCTGAGGTGGGAGAAGGATCACCTTAGCCCAGGAGTTCCAGACCAGCCTGGACAACATAGTGAGACCCCGTCTCTACTAAAAAAAATTAAAAAAATTTCCTGGGTATAGTGGCATGTGCCTATAGATCCAGCTACTTGGGGTCCTAAGGTGGGAGGATCGCTTGAGTCCTTGAAGTTGGGACTGGAGTGAGCTGAGATCGTGCCACTGCACTCCAGCCTGGGCAACAGAGTAAGACACTGTCACAAAAAAAAAAAAAAAAGAAATGAAACCAGGAAAAAAGAAGCAAATACTGAAATAAATAAATAAAAATAAAATTAACAAAAAGAAGCAAATACCATACAATTCCATGCCTATGAGATTCTAGAAAAGATAAAACTCTACCGGGCAGAGAGCAGATAGTGCTTGTCAGGACCTAGGGAGCAGCTGGAGAGATTTACTGCAAAGGAACAAATGAGGATCTTCGGGGGGTGCTAGAAATGTTCTCTATCTTTATTATGGTGATGGTTGCTGGGACTGTATATAATTCCCCAAAGTTATCACACCCTAGAAAACAAATGTATTTCAATAAGAGTGAAAAGGGAGTCAGGTAGGCTGGGCGTGGTGGCTCACGCCTATAATCCCAGCACTTTGGGAGGCCGAGGAGGGCGGATCACCTGAGGTCAGGAGTTTGAGACCAGCCTGGACAACATGCTGAAACCCTGTCTCTACTAAAAGTATAAAAATTAGCTGGATGTGGTCACGGGTGCCTGTAATCCCAGCTACTTGGAGGGCGGAGGTGGGAGAATCGCTTGAACCTGGGAGGCAGAGGTTGCAGTGAGTCAAGATTGTGCCACTGCACTCCAGCCTGGGTGACACTGAGACTCTTGTCTCAAAAAAAAAAAAGAGTTGGAGAAGAAACAATGGATTTTATAGGACATAAATTATAACTTAGTAAATCAGAAGGACAAGAAAATAAAATTATTGAGCAGGCAGTGGCGTTAAGTCAGTTCTAACTCTTTTAATCCTCAGAATGGTCCATCAGATGCTACTATTATTATGATCTCTATTTCACAGATGCAGAAACTGAGGCAGAGGGCGTCTGGGTGACCTGCCTGAGGTCCCAAGCTAGGAGGGGGTGGACCCAGTCTTGATATTCATCTCGTCAGGTTGCCGGCCTCCTTGCTGGTCTCTGTCCCTTCCATTTTCGGTCTTTCATTTTACTCCTGTTCTCAAATTTTTATTTATGCATGTGTAGAGATGGGGTCTTGCTATGTTGCCCAGTGTGGCTTTGAACTCTTGGGCTCTAAACCATCCTCCCACCTTGGCCTCTCAAAGCGCTGGGATTTCAGGGGCAAGCCACTGCGCCTGACCGCCACTAGTGTTCTCTTCTCTCTTGTTTTCCCCTTCCTAGGTTTCAACGGTCAGTGATTCTCTGCCCTCGTTCCCTCTCTCCGTCTCTTCCCTCACCCCCATATGTCTCTGTCCCTCCTGGTCTCCAAACACCCTCCTTTCCCCCAGCTGTTTCCTCTGTCCCTGACCAGGACTAATTTAGCAAATGCTCCAATCCTCTTACAGCAACAGCCCAGCCTCAGCAGAATGGCAGGGGAATTAGCGAGGATTAGGTTCAGACGCATGACCCGTGGGGGAGGGGACTTCGGGGAGTTTTATCGAAACGATGCCCCCTCCTCCTCCACTCCTATCCCCTCCATGGAAAAGCACTGGTGCCTGGGGCACACAATGATGATAAAATCACGGCTAAACCCTTCACGGAGCTCCTCCTAGGTGCCAGGCACTGATTGTTAAGCCCCTTCACTCATTGAAACGTCAGTACAGCTCCCTGAGGGAGGGGCCGTGCCCCTCCCTGGTTTTAAGGATCAGGAGAGGTTAATTAACTTTCCTGAGGCAATTGGGATCCAATCTCAGCCTTCCTGGTGCTTCTCAGGTTAAAGATGAAAAAACACTGGAGGGAAGTAAACTGAGGGGGCCGGGGGTGGGGGGGGATCACATCGCAAAGGGGCGCAGCTTTGTCGGGGTAACTTCTGGACGATTTTTTTTTAGAGGCGGAGTCTTGCTCTGTAATGGCGCAATCTCGGCTCACTGCAACCTCCGCCTCCTGGGTTCAAGCGATTCTCCTGCCTCAGCCTACCGACTAGCTGGGATTACAGGTGCCTGCCTCCACGCCCGGCTAAGTTTTGTATTTTTTAGTAGAGACGGGGTTTTGCCATGTTGGCCACGCTGGTCTCGAATTCTCGACCTCAGGTGATCCACCCACCTCTGCCTCCCGAAGTTTTAGCCTCCGTAAAGTATGGAGGAGAGAAGAGAGAGAGCGAGAGAGTGGAGACACACACACACACAGGGAGAAAGAAAATGCATTTCAGAGGAGAAACGGAAAGCAGGGTGGAGGAAGAGAGGAAGAGATTAGGTGGGAACAGAATAGACAAAACAGACGCCAGGAGGAGCCTGAGGACCTTATCTACTGGCCACATTCATACCTCACTGTGCAATTTGTAATACAAAGGACACCATGAGAATCCAGCTCCTGACATTCACCTGGGGCGCTGGGCTGGGAAAGAAGATGACTGGGAGGGAGGGATAATTAAGGACAGAGTGAGGGGAAGGGTGGGCACGGAGGCGACACCTGTCACTCAACACTTTGGGAGGCCAGGCAGGAGGATCGCTTGAGGCCAGGAGTCTGAAGCTGCAGTGAGTCATGATTACGCCACTGCAGCCTGTGTGACAGAACGAGACCCTGTATCTAAAATAATAATAATAATAATAATAAACCCGCTATAGGCCCCGCGCGGTGGCTCACGCCTGTAATCCCAGCACTTTGGGAGGCCGAGGCGGGCGGATCACGAGGTCAGGAGATCGAGACCATCCTGGCTAACACGGTGAAACCCCGTCTCTACGGAAAATACAAAAAATTAGCCGGGCGTGGTGGCGGGCACCTGTAGTCCCAGCTACTCGGGAGGCTGAGGCAGGAGAATGGCGTAAACCCGGGAGGCGGAGCTTGCAGTGAGCCGACATGGGGACACTGCACTCCAGCCTGGGCGACAGAGCGAGACTCCTTCTCAAAACAACAACAACAAACCACTATCAACAGAGTAAAGAGGCAAGTCACAGAATAGGAAAAAACATTTGCAAATCACATTTTTTAAGGGATTGATAATCAGAATATACCGACTCCTAAAACTCAACAGTAAAACAACAAAAAAAACCCTGATTTAAAAATGGGCAAAGGACTTGAATTGACAGTGCTCTGAGAAGATATATAAATGGTGAATCAACACTCAACAGTCTGGCCAGGTGTGGTGGTTCACGCCTGTAATCCCAGCGCTTTGGGAGACTGAGGCGGGCAGATCACTTGAGACCAGGAATTTGAGACCAGCCTGGCCAACATGGTGAAAACCCGTCTCTACTAAAAATACTAAAATTAGCTGGGCATGGTGGCGGGCGCCTGCGATCCCAGCTACTTGGAGGGCTGAGGTGGGGGAATCGCTTGAACCTGGGAGGCGGAGTTTGCTGTGAGATGAGACTGCGCAAATGCACTCCTGCCTGGATGACAGAGCAAGACTCCGTCCTCCTCCCCACCCCCAACCCCTGCCAAAAACAAACAAACAAACAAACAAACAAACAAACAAAAAATAAAGACAGACCATGCCAAGTTTTGGTGAGGATATGGAGTAACCAAAAATGTAAACTGGTAAAATTGATTTGGAAATCTGTTCAGCGTTATCTATAAAATTTGAACAAATGGCTTATCTGTGACCCCAAAATTCTACTTCTAGTATTGTACTAACAGAAATGCATACGTGGCTGGGTGCGGTGGCTCACGCCTGTAAACCCAACACTTTGGGAGGCTGAGGAGGGTGGATCGCTTGAGCCCAGGAATTTGAGACCAGCCTCGGTGACATAAGGAGAACCTATCTCAAAAATATAAGAGAGAGGCCGGGCGCAGTGGCTCAAGCCTATAATCCCAGCACTTTGGGAGGCCGAGACGGGCAGATCACAAGGTCAGGAGATCGAGACCATCCTGGCTAACATGGTGAAACCCCGTCTCTACTAAAAAATACAAAAAACTAGCTGGGCGAGGTGGTGGGAGCCTGTAGTCCCAGCTACTCGGGAGGCTGAGGCAGGAGAATGGCGTAAACCCGGGAGGCAGAGCTTGCAGTGAGCTGAGATCCGGCCACTGCGCTCCAGCCTGGGCGACAGAGCGAGACTCCATCGCAAAAAAAAAAAAAATATGAGAGAGAGAGAGAAAGAAAGAAAGAGAGAGAGAGAAGGAAGGAAGGAAGGAAGGAAGGAAGGAAGGAAGGAAGGAAGGAA
>NC_045454.1:10156136-10157063 GCF_002776525.5 Piliocolobus tephrosceles | reverse complement strand
GAAGGAAGGAAGGAAGGAAGGAAGGAAGGAAGGAAGGAAGGAAGGAAGGAAGGAAGGAACACATCTGTGTAATCACCGCCCAGAGTGAAAAACAGAATACTCCCAGCAGCACCAAGCTGTATGAGCCATGATTGCACCACTACACTTGGTTTGTGAATTTTCCTCAACCAATGTTTTACTTCAATGCCCCTATAGGTGGGCCAGAAAGGAGACATTTTTCAGAGAAAACCCGAGGCCCAGAGCAGTAGATGAAAAAGCAGCTATTTTCTATGAATTTGGGAAAAAGAAATTCTATTCCCAAGAGAAAGGGAATGTGGTCTAGAGATACTGGAGAAAGGAACCAATTTTCTAAAAACACAATAGACTTTATTTTATTTTATTACTTTGTTTTTTTTTTTAGATAGAGTCTCACTCTGTTGCCAAGGCTGGAGTGCAATGGCACGATCTGGGCTCACTACAACCTCTGCCTCCCGGGTTCCCGCCATTCTCCTGCCTCCGCCTCCCAAGTAGCTGGGACTACAGGTGTACACCACCACATGTCGCTAATTTTTGTATTTTTAGCACAGACAGGATTTTGCCATGTTGGCCAGGCTGGTCTCGAACTCCTGACTTCAAGCGATCCGCCCACCTTGGCTTCCCAAAGTGCTGGGATTACAGGCATGAACCACTGCGCCTGGTTCATGTAAATTTCACTTACATTTTGCATCGTTAATAACCCTGCCTCTTGGGGAATTCACAGTGCATGCCATGAAAATTCTCCCTAGTCCCATGGCGGCCTGTCCATGGGGCCACCATTCTCAGCAGCTTCCTGTGTGTCACGCTTCATGCCTGCTGTGCATGTGGGAGCAAAACTGTACCTATGTCTTGTTTTCCAATTTCTACACTTTCATTTTATGTTTTTTTTTTTTTTTTTTTTTTTTTTTTTTT
>NC_045454.1:10143902-10155736 GCF_002776525.5 Piliocolobus tephrosceles | reverse complement strand
CTCACTGCAACCTCTGCCTCCCACATTCAAGTGATTCTCCTGCCTCAGCCTCCCAAATAGCTGGGATTACAGGCACCTGCTACCCACGCCAGACTAATTTTTGTATTTTTAGTAGAGACGGGGTTTCACCATGTTGGCCAGGCTGGTCTCAAACTCCTGACCTTGTGATCTGCCCGCCTCAGCCTCCCAAAGTGTTGGGATTACAGGTGTTAGCCACTGTGCCCGGCCTCTGTTTCTTGCATCTGTCTTCTTATTTTTTTCTTCTCCCCGCTGTACCCCACCGCGATGCCCGGCTTCCCAAGCTTATGATGTCTTCCTACTTCTGCACCTCTCTCTTATTTTCTGTTTTCTGGGAATAACATTTGAGCTCCTCCAAGGTCTGATGCCATCTGGCCCTGGCTCAAGTCTCCATCCTTCCTGCCCTGGCTTGCTGGCCTCTTCCTGTCCCTAAACAAGGCAAGCTCTGAGACAGAGGCCAGGTGTGGGGCTGAGGTGGATAGAGAGGCTTGCCACTGAGCTGACAACAGCCATTCTCAAAGTGTGGTTCCTGCTGCATCTCAGTGGCATCAGCATCACCTGCTAATCAGAAACTGAAACTCTAGGGGTGAGACCCAGGGATCTGGGTTTTAAGGAGCTCTTCAGGGGATTCTGATGCCAACTAGATATTGAAAATTGCTGGCTTATGGCTGGGCATGATGGCTCCTTCCTGTAATCCCAGCACTTTGGGAGGCCAAGGTGGGCAGATCACTTGAGGTCAGGAGTTTGAGACCAGCCTGGCCAACGTGGCGAAACCCTGGCTCTACTAAAAACACAAAACTTTGCCAGGCATGGTGGTGGGCACCTGTAATCCCAGGTACTTGGGAGGCTGAGGCAGGAGAATGGTTTGAACTCAGGAGGCAGAGGTTGCAGTGAGCTGAGATTGCGCCACTGCACTCCAGCCTGGGCAACAGAGGAGACTGTCTCAAAAAACCAACAAACAGAAAACAAAAAAGCAAAAAAGAAAATTGCTGGCTTAAACTTGGTGCATTGGTGGTGGCTGGGGAGGAGGCTGGTTTTCAAGATAATAATGTTGATCAGTATCTCTTGCAGGGGGGAGGTGAGGTGAGGCAGGGCCGCTAGTGACATTGCCCTGGGGACAAGCATGCAAGGACTGGGGAGGATTCTCCAAACCAGGGGAGCAGCGGAGGGATCAGGGAGGGTTCTCTGTGCCAGGTCCCCTCCTGAGCAGATGTCATGATAAGAGATGCCTGAATCCACCCAGGCCCATTGTATAGGTGGGGAAACTGATCCTGGAGGGAGGAAGGCTATTGCCCAAGGTCACACAGCTGAGGACCTCCAGGGCTTCCCAGCTGCTCTGAGACACTGCCTGGAATGTTCAGTACAAGGGAGTTGGTGAAATACCAGAAAGAGAAAAGCAGCCCCCAATGTCCAGGGGCTGGCCTTGCACTCACATCCAGGCCTTCCATGCTCTCTCTTTGGATAGAATGGATTTCAGGCGGGGCACGGTGGCTCATGCCTGTAATCCCAGTACGTTGGGAGGCTGAGGTGGGCAGATTGCCTGAGATCAGGAGTTCGAGACCAGCCTGGCCAACATGGCGAATCCCCATCTCTACTAAAAATACAAAAATTAGCTGGGCCTGGTGGTGGGCGTGTGTAAGCCCAGCTACTCGGGAGGCTGAGGCAGGAGAATTGCTTGAACCCAGGAGACAGAGCAGTGAGCTAAGATCGCACCATTGGACTCCAGCCTGGGTGAAAGAGTGAAACTCCATCTCAATAAATAAGTAAATAAATGAATAAATAAACAAATAAACATTATTTAAAAAAGAAAGGATTTCATAAAACACAATGCATGGTGCAAGAACTGGATTTAAACAAAGAAACAAGCACAAATGCACAAGGTTATTCCTTGTGTTGCCCTGAGCTCTCTGTAATCATGTCTGAACCCAGAGAGAAATATGTTGTTCAAATCACAAAGATCATGTCCTCCTATTCTGTCGAATACAAGTGACACTGTTTCTATACAAAAACCCTAGTTCTGGGCACTCCTCATCCCCCTCACCTTCAAGGTAAGAGAATCAGAATGACCCTCTTTTCCTGACCCTCTTTTTTGAACCCAGAGCAAAACCACTTTTCTTATTTGTTAAAACTGCAGTAAAATAGGCATAGCATACAATTTACCATCCTAACCTTTAATTTATTTGTTTACTTTTATGTTTTTAGAGACAGGATCTCGCTCTGTTGCCCAGGCTGGAGTGCAGTGGTGCTATCTTGGCTCACTAAAGCCTCCACCTCTCGGGCTCAAGTGATCCTCCCGCCTCAGCCTCCCGAGTAGTGTCCGCCAGCACGCCTGGCTAATTTTTGTATTTTTAGTAGAGACAGGGTTTCACCATGTTGCCCAGGTTGGTCTGGAACTCCTGGGCAAGAAATCCACTCGCCTCAGCCTCCCAAAGTGCTGGGATTACAGGCGTGAGCCAGGGCACCCGGCCCCAAAATGAAACTTTGTACTTATCAAATATTGAACTCCTCATTCTCCCCATCCCCAACCCTTGGGAACCTCTAGCTTATTTTCTGTCTCTATGAATTTGTCTATTTTAGATATTTCTTGGGAGTGGAATCATACAATATTTGTCCTGGCTTATTTCATCTAGCATAAATACTTTCTAGGTTCATGGAGGTTGTAGCCTGTGCCAGAACTTCCTGCTTAAGGCTGAAGAATATTCCATTGCATGGATAGACCACATTTTGTTCATTCATTTGATAGACATTTGGATTGTTTCAGCCTTTTGGCTATTGTAAAAGATGCTGCTATGAACATTAGTGCACAAATATTTCTTCACTTCCCTGATTTAAATTCTTTTTTTTTTTTTCCTGTTTTTAAACATTTTTTTTCTGTTTACATTCTTTTGGTATAAAAGTCACTCTGTTTTGAACCCTTTCCAAAACTATCAAATAAGCTCAAATCCTATAACATTTGCCATTAAAAGCAAGGGCAGCCGGGAGTGGTGGCTCATGCCTGTAATCCCAGCACTTTGGGAGGCCGAGGCGGGCGGATCACCTGAGGTCAGGAGTTTGAAACCAGCCTGGTCGATATGGCAAAACCCTATCTCCACTAAAAATACAAAAATTAGCTGGGCGTGATAGTGGGTACCTGTAATCCCAGCTACTCGGGAGGCTGAGGCAGGAGAATCGCTTGAATCTGGGAGGCAGATGTTGCAATAAGCCGAGATTGATCGCTCCATTGCACTCTAGCCTGGGTGACAGAGCGAGACACCATTTCACAATTATTTATTTCCAAGACAGGGTCTCGCTCTGTCGCCTAGACTGGAGTGCAGTGGTTTGATCATGGCTCACTGCAGCCTCAAATTCCTGGGCTCAAGGGATCCTCCCGCCTCAGCTTCCCAAGTAGCTGAGACTACAGGTACCTACCACCACGCCTGGCTAGTTTTTTAAATATATATATATATTTTGTAGAGATAAGGTCTCGCTATGTTGCCCAGGCTGGTCTCAAACTTCTGACCTCAAGTGATCTTTCTGCCTTGACTCCCAAAGCCCTAGGATTACATGCATGAGCCATCATGCCCAGTCACTATTTGTTTTGTTTTAGTTTATATTTATTTATTTATTTTGAGGCGGAGTTTCACTATTGTTGCGCAGGCTGGGGTGCAATAGTGCGATATTGGCTCACTACAACCTCCACCTCCAGGGTCCAAGCAATTCTCCTGCCTCAGCCTCCTGAGTAGCTGGGGTTACAGGCATGTGCCACCATGCCCAGCTAATTTTGTATTTTTAGTAGAGACGGAGTTTGTCTATTTTGGTCAGGCTGGTCTCGAACTCCCGACCTCAGGTTATCCTCCCGCCTCGGCCTCCCAAAGTGCTGGGATTACAGGTATGAGCCACTGCGCCCGGCCGAATTTTCTTATATTTAAATGTCTATCTTCACAAAATAGTACCAGTGAGCTTGTTCATCTGTTTATGCCTTTGTTGGCCAAATAAATAGCCACAGTGCAAAATCTCCGGGGTCACTACTGTGTTCCCAGCATGTCCTGTAGATGAAGCCGGACAACGCATGCGATGAGGAATCATTGCTGGGGATGCTGCTTTCTACAACAGAACTCTCAGTAGCTGGTGAAAACAATGAGTGAGGCCTGTTTATGTCTAAGTTTTATTGAATTTTGAAATTGATTGCATGAGTCATTTCTTTTTCTTTTTTTTTTTTTGGCGGGGGGTGGGGACGGAGTCTCCCTCTGTTGCCCAGGCTGCACTGCAACCTCCGCCTCTCAGGTTCAAGTGATTCTCTTGCCTCAGCCTCCCAAGTAGCTGGGATTACAGGTGCCTGCCACCAGGTCCAGCTATTCTTTTTGTAGTTTTAGTAGAGACGGGGTTCTGCCATGTTAGCCAAGCTGGTCTCGAAATCCTGACCTCAGGTGATCTGCCCACCTCGGCCTCCCAAAGTGCTGGGATTACAGGCGTGAGCCACCGTGTCCGGCCTTGATTGACTAATTTTTAGCTCCTCGGATCATGAGCCTTGTCAATCTCCTTGACCCCTGAACCCACATGGGTCCTGCTATGAGGAGATGAGAACAGCCAGGAGTCTGACACAGCGGATGCAGCCCTAAGGGACCTGACTTGTGTGAACCAAGGTCATGGGTTCCCTGTATACATCAGCAGCGGGTTCATTCACTCACAAGAGCCAGTCAGCAGCAGCCCATGGAAACATCCATCAGACCTGTGTCCCCTCCTGGTTGGAGGAGAGGTAACTACAAGAATGAATAGTAGGGGCCAGAGTAGGGGCCAAATAGTAGGGGCCAAAGGACCAAAGATGAGGCTGCAGGGTCATCCAGGAGGGAGAGGTGGTGGCTGGACAAGGCGGGCAGCCTGGGAGCCGGGAGGAGTGGCTAGACTCGCTGACATTGGTCATGCGGGGCCCCAGCCCTGGGAAGGAACAAGGATGACTCCTGGGGGCCGACTGGCGATGCCTCTCCTGAGATGGGGACCCCAACCACAGGTCACAATGCTGACCCCCCAACCCCGCGTGGAATGCTGCCTCGCCTGGGCCCATGAGGGTGAAACCAAGGCTGTGTTGCCCACTGAGGTTCCCCAGCTCCCAGCACAGCTTGGCAGGCAGTACCTGATCAGTGATGAAGGATTCATCCATCATTCAGCTCCTCCAGGGGGCGGGACTGCAGGGCAGGGTGGGAAAGGGAGGGTCCCAGCAGGGTGGGCCAGGGTGGGCACAGCATAGAAGTGATTTAAGAGCCAAGCCCTTGGCAGTACACACTCATGTCTGGGAACAGAGCAGGACGCAGGATGCAAGACCCTGGTCATCTCCAAGGTGAGCGGGGGCAGGGGTGTGAGGGGTCCGAGCTGATCCTGTGGGGGAGGCTGCAGAGTGCAGATCTGGGCAGCCAGAGCAGGGCTGGGCCTGCGCGGGTGGCTTCCCGTCCTGCAGAGAGGGGAGAACTTAGCGGCCTTTGGGAAATGAAAAATCACGCAGCGGCGCGGAGCATCTAACGCCTGTGATCCCAGCATTTTGGGAGGCCACGGTGGGAGCATCACTTGAGCCCAGGACTCTGAAACCAGCTGGGCCAACACAGTGAGACCCGTCTTTACCAAAAATACAAGTTACCCAGGGGTGGTGGTGCATACCTGTGGTCCCAGCTACTCGGGAGACTGAGGCGGGGGGATTGCTTGAGCTCAGGAGGTGGAGGCTGCCTTGAGCCGTGATCACATCACTGCACTCCAGGCTGGGTGACAGCGAGATCCCCTCTCCAAGAAAAAGAAAGAAGGAAAGAAATTAAACCATGCAGTTGAGTGGAGCAGAGGACTGGGCAGGTGTCTGCACCCCTGCAAGTGTCCCCATAGCCCTTGGATGGGAGGGGAAGGGGCAGCTGGGGAGGGCTGAGCAGGCCGGAAGCAGCCCTGTCTGCTCCCAGGTGAGACGACTAGGCTGCCTGCCTTCCCTTCTGTGGGGTCCCTAATAATACAGGAGCTGTTATCATGCCCATTTCCTAGATGTGGATCCTGAGGCCCAGAGAGGTGCAAGGTCTGGTCCGGTTACCAGGCTGCCATCCGCGGTGCCGCCCCAGCTCACACTGCCTGGGATCCTTGCCTGGCTCAGGGGACGGGGTCCCTAGGCGGGGCCGGGGGCTCCCTGGGGGCTTCTCTGACCTGTTTCCCTCCCGTCCCCAGGCCCTCCCGTGGCCCCGGACCCTCCAAGGAGACAGCGGCAGGAGCGCACGGTCTACACTCAAAGCCAGCAGGAAGTGCTAGAAAGTTACTTTCAGAACGACCAGTATCCGAACTATGACAAGCGACTGACTCTGGCGAAGACACTCGATCTCAAGGAGCACCAACTGCAGGTCTGACTCCCAGCCCTACCCCGCCCGCCCCAGTCACCCCAAGGAGCCTCTCCACCTCTGTCACTCACCGGGGCCTGGCCCGCCCGCCCATCTCCTGCCCTGCCAAGCAAGGGGTCCCGCCAGTGTAGACCCGGGCTGCATCTTGAGTCCTGTTCCAACTCTATGCTAACCCAAACCGGCCCACAGGATCGGTCCAAGCGATGTCCTGTGGACCCGCCCACAGGACATCGGTCCCCCACGAGGTCTCCCGGTGCCCAGACCTCAAGCCTCCCTCAGAACCCGCGGTCCCTCCCCTCGAACCCTCCCTGGCCCCCCGGGCTCCCGGGCAGCAGGCCCCGCTCCTCCCCTCCCACCCCACCCTCTCCCCTCCCTTCTCCAGGCCTGGGAGCCGGGGGCCCTCTTATGGTGGGTGCGGGGTGGGGGTGAACAGAGGGAGAGGTTGAGGCCGGCCCCGCCCCCAAGCGGCTCACCGGACCGCGCGAGCCTCTCCTTCACACCTCCTCCCTGTCCCCCCTGCTCCCAGGTGTGGTTCAAGAATCGCCGCGCCAAACTAGCTCGGGAGCGACGGCTCCAGCAGCAGCCGCAGCGCGTCCCTGGGCAGAGAGGCCGAGGAGCCCGCGCTGCACCCCTAGTCCCTGCAGCCTTCGCTTCCGTCCCTGGGGGTCCTGAGTTCCCGCAGGGCCGGGGTTCCTGGATCTCCCCTCAGCCGGGCCCCTGGGGAGTCCTCCCAGCAGCAGAACCCACGACCTACAGCCTCCACCGGACCTGGGGTGGCCCTGGGTGTGGAGCACAGGAGGGCCTCCCGGCTGCCCAGGGTCCAGGCCCTGGCCCAGTCCCAGCTCCTATCCCAGGCCCTATCCCAGGCCCTATCCCAGGCCCGGCCCAGATCCCAGGCCCAATGTCAGGCCCACTGTCAGGCTCAATGTTAGATCCAGGCTCGAGCCCAGGTCCATTCCCCGCCCCCATCTCAGGCCCAGGCCCAATCCCAGACCCAGTCCTAGGCAGAGCCCTGATGCCAGGTCCGGGATCACTCCCAGCCCCAGCCCCAGACGCCGTGTGGCCTCAGAGCCCCTATGCCTCCAACTTGTTGCCAGAAACCCAGTTATTCCCTGACTTCACGGAGCTGCTCCCGCCCGTAGACCTGTTGGAGGAATCCTCACTCTTTACCACCACATCTCAGTACGAAGAGAAGGATGGCTCCGTGGACGAAAATCACTCAGTCCTTGGGTCCTTACTGGATTTATAAGGGGCTTGTGCCTGCAAAGTTCTTCAGATCCCAGAGGGCCTGGAATGGCTGGTCTACACTGCTGGTGACTTTCTGCAGTGAATGCACCACCCTTTACCCACCCTGCTGCAGGCGGACATTTGCTGTCTTCACTATGCAGCCATCACAGGTGGCCTGTGGATGTGCCTGCCTCTCATTTGAATTGAGCCTGAGCATTTCTCTGCTGGGATTGGAGTCGCTGTTCACTGGGACGTTTGGCATTAGTGGATGCCTCTTGAGAGCTTTGTAAAGGGCTTTTCCCAGCCCTCCTGCTGGTCAGTGTCCTCCCCAACACTGAGGATTGTGAGACTTTTTAATGTTTGTTGATCCAGTGACTTGTGGCTTTGTGGTTGTAATATCCATTTCCCTGATGATTGAGAGATTGAGAAATTCTCATGTGGGCATTAGGCATTTTCAAATAGTGACTATTTTTAGTTTTTTTTTTAAATTTTTTTCTTATTTTTATTAAATAGTGACTATTCATGCTCTTTTGGGCCCATTTTTTTGTAGTTGATTTCATATAAGTATTTTTTTGAGTCAGAGCCTTGCTTTGCCGCCCAGGCTGTAGTGCAGTGGCATGATCTTGGCTCACTGCAACCTCTGCTTCCTAGGTTCAAGTGATTCTCTCGAGTCTCAGCCTCCTGAGTAGCTGGGACTACAGGTGCCAGCCACTGTGCCTGGCTAATTGTTGTATTTTTAGTAAAGATGAGGTTTCACCATGTTGGCCAGGCTGGCCTTGAACTCCTGACCTCGAAGTGTTCCGCCTGCCTCAGCCTCCCAAAGTGCTGAGATTACAGGCATGAGCCACTGCACCCAGCCACGATGTTTTAACATAAAACTCCATTGGGAGTTAATATTCTGCGAAGATCTCCTATTCTGTGGCTTGTCTTCTTGCTTTTGTTAAGTAGATCACTGTGCGTAGCATTCAAAACATTCATCAGCAGATTGATATTTTAGTGGAAGAAAAAAACCCAATTTAAAAATTAGACTTGATGGACAAAAATTGTTATAAAAGTTTTTTTCTTGAGACAGGGTCTCACTCTGTCATCCATGCTGGAGTGCAGTGGTGCCATCTTGGCTCACTGCAACCTCTGCTTCCCAGGGTCAAGTGATTCTCCTACTTCAGCCTCCTGACTAGCTGGAACTACAGGTGTGGTCCACCACATCCAGCTAATTTTTGTATTTTTTGTAGAGACAAGGTTCCTCCATGTTGCCCAGACTTGAGCTTTCAAGTTTCTTCAAGAAAATTGTTGGAATTTTAATTGGAATGACATCAAATTTATAAATGTTTTTGGGAGAAATTGAAGTTTTTACAAAGTCTAGTTGACTTAGTACTTATTTATATTCATTCAATTGGTGTTTTACAAAGGTTCTTCATGAAATGTTGTTATTGTTATTATTTTTCTGACAGAGTCTCACTCTGTTGCTCAGGCTGGAGTGCAGTGGCGCAATCTTGGCTCACTGCAAACTCTACCTCCCGGGTTCAAGTGATTCTCTTGCCTCGGCTTCCTGAGTAGCTGGGATTACAGGCGCACACCACCATGTCCGGCTAGTTTTTGTATTTTTAGTAGAGATGGGGTTTCACCATGTTGGCTAGGCTGGTCTCAAACTTCTGACCTCAGGTGATCCACCCACCTCGGCCTCCCAAAGTGCTGAGATTACAGGCGTGAGCCACCGCGCCTGGCTGAAATGCGATTATTTAATCACAGAGCTCTTGCAAGTATCTTTCTGTAGCTTTATTTCTTGCACTTCATTGTTACTATTGTCTGATATTTTACGTGGTATTTTAAATTTCTTATTTTTAAAAAATATACTTGCCTTGTACATAGGATTCAGTTGATCTGTTTATTTTGTTTCCGGGAACCTAGCTCAATTCTTCTGAATTCTCGTAACTTATCTGAACATTGTAAATTTGAAAATGAAAATAGTTCATGGTGCTAAGCCAACGAGCGCCCCCCGTCCTCGGCACTCCACACCCCTCTCCGCGTCTCGCTTCCTCTGCCGCCCCCTGGTGGCCGTCCTGGCCCTGGGTCTCCCCACAGCGGGTTCTCTGACCCTGTCCTGGTCCCGTTCAGCAAATGCTCTAATCCTCTTAGGCCAGGCCAGCCTCAGCGGAGCAGAGAGAGAATTAGATCAGATGTGGGGGGAAGGGAGGACGGCTGTGTGTGCCGGGGACAGACTGCCAGGATGTAATGAAAGCTCCTCCTTATCTAGCCGACCCTGGTAGTAAAATACACATAAAAACACGGAAACTTCACACCAGTCAGACTCTGACAGTATGGGAAGAGTAGGGAGGAATGTAATCCGTCTATTGTAGGTGAGGGAGTTCCTGTGGACATTCTGGCGACATCGGGGGAGAGGTGGTCCAGTCTGACTGTAGGTTCAGAATCACATCCTGGGCCTGGGGGAGGGATGGTGGTGCTCCAGGGCCCTGCAGGCATATCAGTGAATGGAAAATGGATTAGTTTATTAATGAATGAAGATGGAATTTGCATGTGCCCTGATTAGCTGAATAGAAAGTGAATGGATTAAGTAGAACAGAATTCCTCTCTTTTTCATCTCCTCAATTCTTTTTTTTGGAGACAGGCTGGAGTGCAGTGGTGCAATCTCGGCTCACTGCAACCTCCTCTCCCAGGTTCAAGCGATTCTCCTGCCCCAGCCTCCCGAGGAGCTGGGATTACAGGTGACCACCACCACGCCCGGCTAATTTTTATATTTTTAGTAGAGATGGGGTTTCACTATGTTGGCCAGGCTGGTCTGGAACTCCTGACCTCAGGTGATCCACCTGCCTCGGCCTCCCAAAGTGCTGGGATTGCAGGCGTGAGCCATCACGCCGGGCCATGGATTAGTTGTTAATGAATGAAGATTGAGTTTGCATGTGCCCTGATTAGCTGAAAAGAAAGTGAATGGATTAAGTAGAACAGAATTCCTCTCTTTCTAATTTCCTCAATTCTTCTTGTTTTTGGAGACAGGGTCTCAATCTGTCGCCCAGGTTGGTGTGCAGTTGTGCAATCTCGGCTCACTGCCACCTCCGCCTCCTGGGATCAGGCAATTTTCCTGCCTCAGCCTCCCTGGCTGTGACCACAGGCACCAGCCACCATGCCCAGCTAATTTTTGTATTTTTAGTAGAGATGGGGTTTTACCATGTTGGCAAGGCTGGTCTCGAACTCCTGACCTTAGATGATCCACCCACCTTGGCCTCCCAAAGTGTTGGAATTACAGGCATGAGTCACTGTGCCCAGCCTCAATTCTTTTTTTTTTTTTTTTGGAGACAGGGTTTTGCTCTGTCACCCAGGCTGGACTGCAGTGGTGCCATCTCAGTTCACTGCAACCTCTGCCTCCCAGGTTCGTGTGATTCTCCCACCTCAGCCTCCTGAGTAGCTGGACTACAGGTGCATGCCACTGCCCTGGCTAATTTTTTTTTTTTTTTTTTGTAAAGACAGGGTTTCTCCATGTTGCCCAGGCTGGTCTCAAACCCCTGAACTCAGGCAATCCTCCAGCCCACGTCTCCCAAAGTGCTGGGACCACAGGCAGGAGCCACCGCTCCTGGCTATATCTTCTTCATTCAATTTCCTTCCTTTTTCACCCAAGCAATGCCAGCCCCCTTCACTCCCTTCCAAATGTGAAAATTCCTAGGGAGTTTTACCGTCTCCTCGGAAGCTCTCCCGCCTCTCCTCATCATCCCAGGCTCTGTTCTGGGCATCTCCAAGGGAAACGTCTGAACTTCTCACTGGGCCAAGGAAGAAGAGACGAGGTGACTTTCAGAAGGCAGGCCTTGGAAATTCCCCATGTCTGTCTTGGCAACAGGAAGAATTTCTCTTTGTCCTGCCTATAGCCAAAAAGCGTAACATGAAAGGATTCAGGGTACCTATGAGAACAGGTCATTGTACCTTTGACAAATGGGTCAAGTTCAAGCTTAATATCATCCTCCATGTTCCGGGATGGAGATGGAGACAGTGCAGGTAGAAATGTCTTTGTCTTGTAAGGATCGGAGAGAGAGGGGCCATCGTGGTTTTTTTTTTTTTTTTTTCTTTTTTTTGGAGAGGGAGTCTCACTCTTTCTCCCAGGCTGGAGTGCAGTGGAGTGATCTTGGCTCATTGCAACCTCTGCTTCCCGGGTTCAAGTGATTCCCCTGCCTCAGCCTCCTGGGTAGCTGGGATTACAGGTGCCTGCCACCACCAAACCCAGCTAATTTTTTTTTTTTTTTTTTT
>NC_045454.1:10142979-10143802 GCF_002776525.5 Piliocolobus tephrosceles | reverse complement strand
ACGCCATTCTCCTGCCTCAGCCTCATGAGTAGCTGGGACTACAGGCGACTGCCACCACGCTCGGCTAATTTTCTGTATTTTTAGTAGAGACGGGATTTCACCGTGTTAGCCAGGATGGTCTTGATCTCTTGACCTCATGGTCTGCCTGCCTCGGCTTCCCAAAGTGCTGGGATTACAGGCGTGAGCCACCGTGCCCGGCATTTTTATATATTTTGTAGAGATGAGGTTTCACTGTTTTCCAGGCTGGTTTTGAACTGATCTCATGTGATCCTCCTGCCTCAGCCTCCGAAAGTTCTGGGATTACAAAGTGCGTGAGCCACCGTGCCTGGCCAAAACCTCTTGCTTTAATACCCAACTTCATCCTAGGTTCCTGTTTCTAGTTTCTGATTTTCTTTTTCTTTTTTTTTTGAGATGGAATTTTGCTCTTTTTGCCCAGGCAGGAGTGCAATAGCACAGTCTAGGCTCACTGCAACCTCCACCTCCCAGGTTCAAACGATTCTCCTGCCTCAGCCTCCCGAGTAGCTTGGATTACAGGTGCCCACCACCACGCCCAGCTAATTTTTTTTGTAATTTTAGTAGAGACAGAGTTTTACCATGTTGGCCAGACAGGTCTCAAACTCCTGACCTCAGGTGACTGCCCACCTCAGCCTCCCAAAGTACTGGGATTACAGTCATGAGCCACCGCACTCAGCCTGATTTTCTTTCTTTCTTTCCTTTTTTTGTATTTTTTGAGACAGGATCTTACCCTGTCACCCAGGTTGGCGTGCAGTGGTGATTTTCTTTCTTTCTTTCTTTCTTTCTTTCTTTCTTTCTTTCTTTCTTT
>NC_045454.1:10132068-10142969 GCF_002776525.5 Piliocolobus tephrosceles | reverse complement strand
TTTCTTTCTTTCTTTCTTTCTTTCTTTCTTTCTTTCTTTCTTTCTTTCTTTCTTTCTTTCTTTCTTTCTTTCTTTCAGACAGGGTCTCACTCTGTCACCCAGGCTGGCGTGCAGTGGTGTGATTACAGCTCATTGTAACCCTGAACTCTTGGGCTCAAGCAGTCTTCGCACCCCAGCCTCCCTAGTGGCTGTGCCTACAGCCATGTGCCACCAAGCCAGGCTAAGTTTTAATTTTTTTTCCTGCAGAGATAGGATCTTGCTATGTTGTCTGGGCTGGTCTCGACCTCCTGGGCTCAAGCAATCCTCCCATCTAGCTTCCTAAAGCACTGGGGTTATAGGTTTGAGCCACGGCGTCTGGCTTGCCCCATCTCTTAAAAAAAAAAAAAAAAAAGTGAGGTTGTTGGGATGGGGCACCAGTATGTTTTAAAGCTCTGAGGCAATTCCAATGTGCAAAGCTTGAGTACTGCTGTTCTCGGTCAAATCCCTGCCGTGGAGTAGACAAACTCCTGGGAGATGATGCGTAACTGTCATTATTAAGAAGACACCAAAGCCAGTTTGGTGGCTCATGCCTGTAATCCCAGCACTTTGGGAGGCCGAGGTGGGCGGATCACCTAAGTCGAGGAGTTTGAGACCAGCCTGGCCAACATGGTGAAACCCACTCTTTACTAAAAATACAAAAATTAGCCAGATGTGGTGGCGCATGCCTGTAATCCCAGCTACTCAGGAGGCTGAGGCAGGAGAATCACTTGAACCGGGGAGGTGGAGGCTGCAGTGAGCCAAGATTGTGCCACTGCACTCCAGCCTGAGTGAGAGTGAGACTCTGTTTCAAAACAAAAAACAAAAAACAAAAAACCTTTATTTTAGTAAAAGAAAAGTCAAAATTGCCTTATCTGATTGTCCCTTTCACAGAAATCCACCTAGATAAAAATCAAGTGCCATAAAGAGAAAGATGTGAATGGTCATTATTTAATTTAATTAATTAATTTATTTTTGAGCCGGAGTTTCGCTCTTGTTGCCCAGGCTGGAGTGCAATGGCTTGATCTTGGCTCACCACAACCTCTGCTTCCCGGTTCAAGTGATTCTCCTGCCTCAGCCTCCCGAGTAGCTGAGATTACAGGCATGCGCCACCATACCCGGCTAATTTTTGTATTTTTAGTAGAGACAGGGTTTCTCCATGTTGGTCAGGCTGGTCTCCAACTCCTGACCTCAGATGATCCACCTGCCTCAGGCATGAGCCACCGGGCCTGGCCTGTGAATGGTCATTATTTTTATATCAAATGAATACAGTAGCCACAAGTAAATTCATTAGTTAAAAAGGTTTTTGGCTAGGCATGGTGGCTCACACCTGTAATCCCAGCACTTTGGGAGGCTTAGGTGGGTGGATCACGAGGTCAGGAGATCGAAACCAGCCTGGCTAACACAGTGAAACCCTGTCTCTACTAAAAATACAAAAAATTAGCTGGGAGTGGTGACGGGCACCTGTAGTCCCAGCTGCTTGAGAGGCGGAGGCAGGAGAATCGCTTGAACCCAGGAGGCGGAGGTTGCAGTGAACTGAGATTGCACCCCTGCACTCCAGCCTGGGTGACAGAGTGAGACTCTGTCTCAGAAAAAAAAAAAAGAAGGATTTTCAAGGCCAAGTGAGGTGGCTCACGCTTTCTAATCCCAGCACTTTGGGAAGCCGAGGTGGAAGGATGGATTGAACCCAGAAGTTCGAGACGGACCTGGGAGCCCGTCTCTACAAAAAATTAAAACATTAGCGAGGTGTGATGGCACCACCTGTGGTCCCAGCTACTCGGAAGGCTGAAGTGGGAGGATCACTTGAGCCTGGGAGGTCGAAGCTGCAGTGAGCTGTGTTGGTATCACCGCACTCCAGCCTGGATGACACAGCAAGACCCTGTCTCAAAAAATTTTTTTTTGCAAACTCCCATTTTAACAGACTGTTTCTGCCAAGTGCAGTGGTTCACGCCTGTAATCACAACACTTTTGGAGGCCAAGGTGG
Source organism: Piliocolobus tephrosceles (assembly GCF_002776525.5). NCBI lineage: Eukaryota > Metazoa > Chordata > Mammalia > Primates > Cercopithecidae > Piliocolobus > Piliocolobus tephrosceles. The sequence goes on along the minus strand of NC_045454.1, from coordinate 10,140,970 downwards.
GCGGATCACTTGAGGTCAGGGGTTTAAGACCAGCCTGGCCAACATGATGAAACCCTATCTCTACTAAAAATACAAAAATTAGCCTGGCATGGTGGCTGGCATCTGTAGTTCCGGCTACTCGGGAGGCTGAGACAGGGGAATCACTTGAATCTGGGAGGTGGAGGTTGCGATAAGCTGAGATCGTGCCACTGCACTCCAGCTTGGGCGACAGAGCAAGACTCCATCTCAAAAAAAACCTCCCAAAATAACAAAAAACCCCAGACTGCTTCCCTGTAATTTTTCTAAAGAAAATGCCTGACGGGAAATAGCTTAAGGATATTGTGGGTTTTTATTGTTGTTACTTCGAGATGCAGTTGTGTCCCTAGAGACACAGTGGGGTCAGATCAGAGATGGGGTTCATTCAGGGGCACCCCCAGAACTGGGAGAGTCCTAGGCTTCCAATTACCTGCTGTGATGCTCCATGGCCACCAGGGGGCAACAACACACCACTGTTCCAGCCCAGGGAGCGGCCAGCCAGAGCTTGGTCCTGGGGTATCCCCCGGAACCACCTAGACCAGCTGGTTCCTTCCACACAGGAGACCTCCAGATGGGATGGGGGAGAGACACCCCACATTCAAGTAAGAGAAAAACATGGAAAAGACACAGAGGCAACATTATATTTCTTTCCACTTGTGTAATTTAAGCTAAAGCCAAACAGCTAGAAAATAGAATACTTTTTTTTTTTTTTTGAGACAGAGTCTTGCTTTGTTGCTCAGGCTGGAGTGCAGTGGTGCAATCATAACCCACTGCAGCCTCTGCCTCTCGGATTCAAGCGATTCTCCTGCTTCAGCCTCCTGAGTAGCTGGGATTACAGGCGCCCACCACCACATCCGGCTAATTTTTGTATTTTTAGTAGAGACGGGGTTTCACCATGTTGGCCAGGCTGGTCTCAAACTCCTGACCTCAAGTGATCTGCCCTCAGCCTCCCAAAGTGCTCGGTTTACAGGTGTGAGCCACCGCACCTGGCCTTATGTGAGTTTTAAAAGCCTTCATAAACACCATTTTTTGTATATGGTTTAACAACCCAGAGTAAGAGGATAAAATTAGATTGGGAATTACTTTCCTTAAGGTTAGAGTAATAATAAATTGTAGAGATACAGGTGATGAAAATAAATGGAACCTTAAGTGCTTCTGTAATTTTATTTATTATTTTTATTACTAATTTTTGCTCTAAAATCTGTCACTGTAGCTATTTATTTTTATTAAAAAATGTTTAGACATCCTTTTAGGTAGTACGTACACTATTCCTGTAGCATTCTGTAAGTTGGAAATATTGCAAGCATTTAAAAAAGTCTGGGATGCCATGACTCAGCTCACTGCAACCTCTGCATCCCTGGTCGGTTTTTTTTTTTTTTTTTTTTTTTTTTTTTTTTTTGAGACAGACTCACAGTGTGTCACCCACACTGGACTGCAGTGGTGCGATCTTGGCTCATTGCAATGTCCGCCTCTTGAGTTCAAGTGATTCTCCTGCCTCAGCCTCTTGAGTAGCTGGGACTACAGGCATGTACCACCACACCCAGCTAATTTTTATATTTTTAATAGAGATGAAGTTTCATCATGTTGGCCAGGATGGTCTCGCTCTCCTGACCTCGTGATCATCCCCCAACCCCCCGACATCCCAAAGTGCTGGGATTACAGGCGTGAGCCACTGTGCCCGGCGGGAACCCTGGTAACTTTTAACAAGGAAGGGATCAGAGATGCAGAGGTTTGATACTTAAGGCTTCAGGAAAAAATAATAAGTCTTATGCAATGAGCCCCAGTCAGGTACATGTACAAGGACAGGAGAAGCAATGTCATCCTCCATATAAGGTCCAGAGTGTTTTGGACGTTATTCCCAGGGGAACAGCTCTCGAGGAAGATCGGTCATCTTCTCTTGGAACAGTTTATCAAACGCTTCAGCCTGGGCCACTGTGAGGTGATTTTTCCAGTCTCCAGATGCACCTGGAAACATGAAGCAGAAACTCAGGTCAGATCACACATCTCCTTGGCCTGTTCCCACCAGGCACCTGACATGGACACAGTCGATAACATAGCAGAATGGCCGATGGTTCATGGTGGGCCTTTATCCTGCCTGGTCACATAGTCGTTCACCTAGCTGGAAACAATTTCCTACCTTCTCCTGTCTCCCATCCATCCTGTGTACAGTTCCTCAGCAATAATGCCAGTCTATCATCTGGTATGTCCAGAATCGAGTCACGTCTCACCACCTCTGTTTCTACCACATTGACCTAAGCCAACATCATTTTTCACCTGGATTATTGCAGTACACTTATAACTGGTCTCTGCTCTTTTGTTGTTGTTGTTGTTGAGACAGAGTCTTCTTTTTCCCCCAGGCTGGAGTGCAGTAGCGCCATCTCGGCTCACTGCAACCTCCACCTCCTGAGTTCAAGCATTCTCGTGCCTCAGCCTCCCGAATAGCTGGGATTACAGGCACCTGCCACCACACCTGGCTAATTTTTGTACTTTTGGTAGAGATGGGGTTTTGCCATGTTAGCCAGGCTGGTCTCGAACTCCTGACCTCAGGTGATCTGCCCGTCTCGGCCTCCCAAAGTGCTGGGATCACAGATGTGAACCACTGTGCCCAGCCTGGTCTCTGCTTTGGATCGTTCTTTTTCATAAGTTAGTCTCCGCATGGCAGCCCTCATGATCCCAGATCATGCCACTTCTCTGCTCCGATTCTCCGAGGACTCTCGGTTTCACTCAAGTACAAGTGCTGGAGGCGCTTACAGGGCTCCAGGTGATCCAGCCCCTGTGGCTTCTCTGAGCTCATCCCCTAAAACTACCCTCTCCATCACTCTACTCACACGGGGACTTCTGATTCTGCTTCAAACATGACAGGCATCCCCATTCCTCAGAGTACTGGTGTCCCGCGCTCCTTCTCCTTGGAACGCTGCTCTCTCTGATTGGCCCATGACTTACCTATTTGCCTGTTTCAAGTCTTTGTTCCAACTCAAGTTTCTCAGCGAGGTTCTCTCTCACCACCCAATTTAGAGGTCACTCCCCATCCTTGCTGTCTTTCACCTCATAACACATATCACGTCACGTAGGACAGGCTCTGTGTATTTTCTTTCTGTGGTGTATGTGTATGGCATGTATCCCTAATACAGATAAGTTATACGAAGTCTCAACACTTCAACATTTACTTTTTTCTTTTTTTTGAGATGGAGTCTCGCTCTGTCACCCAGGCAGGAGTATAGTGTTGTAATCTCAGCTCACTGCAAACTCTGCCTCCTGGGTTCAAGTGATTCTCATGTCTCAGCTCCCCCAAGTACCTGGGACTGCAGGTGTGCGCCACCACGCATGGCTAATTTTTCTATTTTTAGTAGAGACAGAGTTTCACCATGTTGCCCAGGCTGGTCTCAAACTCCTGAGCTCAAGTGATCCACTCGCCTTGGTCTCTCAGAGTGCTGGGATTACAGGCGTGAGCCACCGTACCTGGCCAACATTTACTTTTACAATTGCCCAGGACTCTGGGTCATTTGAAGGATTTAATTCTTTTCTTCCGTGAAGCACTGTCCCAGATGTATTAGAACTGTAGGATTTTGGAAAAATAGATTCTTTTTTTTGAGCCGGAGTTTCACTCTTGTTGCCCAGGCTGCAGTGCAAATGGCGTGATCTCGGCTCACTGCAACCTCCTCCTCCCAGGTTCAAGTGATTCTCCTGCCTCAGCCTCCTGAGTAGCTGGGATTACAGGTACCCACGACCATGCTTGGCTAATTTTTTGTATTTTTAGCAGAGACGGGGTTTCACCGTGTTAGCCAGGCTGGTCTCGAACTCCTGACCTCAGGTGATTCACCCACCTTGGCCTCCCAAAGTGCTGGGATTATAGGCATGAGTCACCACCCCTGGGCCTGGAAAAATGGATTCTTTCACCCCATGCAATAGACATTTCCATTCATCTTGGCACCTTACAGCGTCTGACAAAGTGTGTCCTCTCTCCCTTTTCCGGATGAAGCCTTTCTTCAGACATTTCTTTGTCCAGATCAGCTCTCTACCCTAACTCATCAGTGGGGCAGCCACACTGTGGCTTATCCCCAGCCCTGTCCTTGTCCTCATGTCTCAGGTGAATCACAGCTTGTAGGTCTGGTAAGCGTTGCTAGTTTACCTGGTCACTTTTTGTAGAATGGATAATGCTCATGTCACATTCTGAGGAGAGAGAATCTGAATGACCTCACGTAAGTCAGATAACCTTCCCAGGTGGAACCAACTTTCCCCACGTGCCTACAGCCCACATCAGTACCACGAGAAGAGGCTCCCTGATGAGGCCCCGGGACAAGTGTTCTGGGTGATGAGCAAATAAAGCTGACAAATTGGCCGGGCGCCGTGGCTCATGCCTGTAATCCCAGCACTTTGGGAGGCCGAGGCGGATGGATCACAGGGTCAGGAGATCAAGACCAGCTTAGCTAAGATGGTGAAACTCCGTCTTTACTAAAGATACAAAAATTAGCTGAGCACGGTGGCGTGTGCCTGTAATCCCAGCTACTCGGGAAGCTGAGGCAGAAGAATCACTTGAACCCTGGAGGCGGAGGTTGCAGTGAGCTGAGATCGCACCTCTGCATTCCAGCCTGGGCGACAGAGCAGGGCTCCATCTCAGAAAAAAAAAAAAAAAGCACTCTTTCAGTGCCCAATTGTGACCATAGGCATGTGTGCCGTGTATTCTGGTATATTTGGAAACGAAAGGATTTTCTTTTACCTTTTCTCAGAAGTTGTGCTTTGTCCACTAAAAATTCAGCACCCAGGAGGGAATAATTGGACATCTTGTTTCCTTTCATGCTCTGAAAGGAGCTGTTCTTGAGAATTAAGTTCAGTTCTTCGGGTTCTAACGTCTTTCCCAGGAACTGACAGATCTTCTCTACAGTTCTTCTTGTGTCCTAAAAAAGAAAAATCAAGAGAGAGGATATGAAAGAGAAAAACAAGGCTGAGTGCAATGGTTCATGCCTGTAATCCCAGCACTCCGGAAGGCTGAGGCGGGGTGGATCTCTTGAGATCAGGAGTTCGAGACTAGCCTGGTCAACTAGGCTAGTTGAAACCCCGTCTCTACTAAAAATACAAAAATTGGCAGGGCATGGTGGTGGGCACCTATAATCCCAGCTACTAGGGAGACTGGGGGAGGAGAGTTGCTTGAACCCAGGAGGTGGAGGCTGCAGTGAGCTGAGATCATGCCATTGCACTCCAACCTGGTGACAGAGTGAGATCTTGTCCAAAAAAAAAAAAAGTAAGATGAGAAGGAGGGAACTGCAGAATGAGGAGGAGGAGGAGGAAGAGAGGAACAACACGTGGACTTGAGAATGGATTGAGTTGAATGCAATTAGGAGAAAGAAAGAAAAAAAGGTAAAGAAGAGAGGGCATGAAGTATGTAAAAGACGCAAGGATGGGTTGGGCGCTGTGGCTCCTGTCTGTAATTCCGGCACTTTGGGAGGCTGAGGCAGGTGGATCACTCGAGTCCGGGAGTTTTAGACCAGCCTGGGCAATATAGTGAGACCCTGTCTCTACAAAAAATACAAAAATTAGCCAGGCATGATGGCGCACACCTGTGGTACCAGCTACTTGGGAGGCTGAGGTGGGTGAATCACCTGAGCCCAGGAAGTTGAGGCTGCAGTGAGCTGTGATTGCACCACTGTACTCCAGCCTGGGCAGTGGAGTGAGACCCTGTCTCGAAAGCAAAACAAAGCAAAACAAAATAAAACCAACCAGAATACCACAAAAGATGCAAGGATCATTGTGGATTTTCCTGTGTGGTAGAGCTTAGGACAACTTAACAATAAAACACAGAGCCTCGGGTTTCCTAAGAGACGTTTAGAGAGGCTTCTAGACAGTAATCAGGGTTAGCAAGGAGAGGTTCAGGGAGAATCTGATAGAGACTTAAGGGCTTAGATTTCAAATCCCAGCTGCGCTGTCAGATAGTACTGTTTCCTGTAACTAGCTTTTGAATAACATACAGAGTTTTACAATATCTTCTTATATTTCATCTCAATAATTGGACTAGATTCATGATCCTGGGAGATTAAGATAATAGATTTTTATTTGTAAGATTTTATTTATGTATTTATTTAGAGATAAGATCTCACTCTGTCACCCAGGCTGGAGTCCAGTGGCATGATCTTAGCTCACTGCAACCTCCGCCTCCCAGGCTTAAGCAATTCTCCTGTCTCAACCTCCCGAATAGCTGGGGTTACAGGCGTGCGCCACCACTCCCTGCTAATTTACGTATTTTTAGTAGAGAGGGGGTTTCACCATGTTGGCCAAGCTGGGCTCCAACTTCTGAGCTCAGGTGATCTGCCCACCTCAGCCTCCCAAAGTGATGGGATTATGGGCGTGAACCACCGCACCTGGCCAACAAAATGGATTATTGTAACCAGAAGGACTTTATTTGAATCGTAGGCCTTACTCTTAGAATCTATAATGCTTTAATTGTTTTCTCTATTTCACAAACCTTGGTTATCTAATAAGAAGACACACAACTGTGGAAATAACTAAAATAAGTTCATTGTGTGATCTGAAAGGAAAATCCCAGGAAGGTATGGGATCATGTATCTGAGGTAGCCAACCAAACTTGTTACAAAGGGCTTCTTAATATAAATGAAAGTCATCCCAGCTTGGCCAACATGGTGAAACCCCATCTGTACCAAAGACACAAAAATTAGCCGGATAGTGTGGTGCATGCCTGTAATCCCAGCTACTTGGGAGGCTGAGGCACGAGAATCACTTGAACCCGAGAGGTGGAGATTGCAATGAACTGAGATTGCGCCGCTGCACTCCATCCTGGGTGGCAGTGGCTCCTGCCTTTAATCCTAGCACTTTGGGAGGCTGAGGCGGGCAGATTGCCTGAGCTCAGGAGTTCAAGACCAGCCTGGGCAACACGATGAAACCCTGTCTCTACTAAAATACAAAAAAAATTAGCTGGGCATGGCAGCGTGCATCTGTAGTCCCAGTTACTCAGGAGGCTGAGGCAGGAGAATCACTTGAACCCGGGAGGCAGAGGTTGCAGTGAGCCGAGATCACGCCACTGCACTCCAGCCTGGGCGACAGAGTGAGACTCCATCTCTTAAAAAAATAAAAAATAAAAGAAGAGGCTGGGCACGGTGGCTCACGCCTGTAATCCCAGCACTTTGGGAGGCCAAGGTGGGCGGATCACAAGGTTAGGAGATTGAGACCTTCCTGGCCAACATGGTAAAACCCCGTCTCTACTAAAAATACAAAAATTAGCTGGGCATGGTGGTGGGTGCCTGTAATCCCAGATACTTGGGAGGCTGAGGCAGAAGAATCGCTTGAACCTGGGAGGCGGAGGTTGTAGTGAGTCAAGATTGTGCCACTGCACTCCAGCCTGGGCAACAGAGTGAGCCTCCGCACAAAAAAAAAAAAAAAAAAAGAAAAGAAAAGAAATTCATGCTCAGGCCATAGGCCATAGAGGATTGGACAGTAGGAGCCAGAAGAAGGTGTTGGGGTGTGATGTCTCCCAGGTGGAACAAAATCCAATGTTGGTGTTATCTTCTCTTTTCTGTAAGATACCACTAATAAGTCAAGTTCTTTTTTCTTTCTTTATTTTAAAAAAATTATTATTATTATTATTTTTTATTTTTTGAGACAGTCTTGCTCTGTTGCCCAGGCTGGAGTACAATGGCGTGATCTCTGCTCACTGCAACCTCGGCCTCCCGGGTTCAAGCAGTTCTCCTGCTTCCGCCTCGTCAGTAGCTGGGACTACAGGTGTGTGCCACCACACCCAGCTATTTTTTTCTATTTTTGGTAGAGATGGAGTTTCACCATGTTGACCAGGCTGGTCTTGAACTCCTGACCTCAAGTGATCCCCCCACCTTGGCGTCCCAAAGTGCTGAGGTTACAGGTATGAGCCACTGTGCCCAACCTTCTTTTTCTTTTTCTTTTCTTTTTTTTTTTTTTTGAGACAGGGTCTCACTCTGTCGCCTAGCCTAGAGTGCAGTTGCATTATCTCGGCTCACTGTAACCTCTTCCTCCCTGGTTCAAGTGATTCTCCTGCCTCAACCTCCTGAGTAGCTGGGACCACAGGTGCCCACCACCACGCCCGGCTAATTTTTTTGTATTTTTAGTAGAGACGGGGTCTTGCTATGTTGGCCAGGCTGGTTTCGAACTCCTGGAATCAAGCAACCCACCTGCTTTGGCCTCCCAAAGTGTTGAGATTACAGGCGTGAGCCACTGAGCCCGGCCTCAAGTTGTTCTTTCAATGGCCTAATCACTCAATGGTTCTGAGTATCATTTGACAGCTTTTCCCCTTGGTCACTATTCACTCCAGTATTTGGATCTCAGAATGGTGAGATAAATTGATTGCATGCCTTCATTTCTGTTCATACCAGCCAAGTTGAGATGTCAGACACTTGGAACCATCTCTGGAACTAAACCACTTCTACCCAGTCCCGTCCTCTCTTCCAGTGCCCTCTCAATGCTTGGTTATCAGCAGCAAAATAGGTCTCGCCCAGAGAAATTTTTACATACACCAGTGCTAGCAGGAGCCATCATACTCTACCTCAATGCATGGAACATATTTTTATTTTTAGAGCTAGAGTCTTGCTCTGCTGCCCCAGGCTGGAGTGCAGTGGTGCGATCATAGCTCACTGCAGCCTCGAATTCATGGGCTCAAGTGATTCCCCTGGCCTCGGCTTCCCGAGTAGCTGGAATTAGAGGTGTGCACCCCCACATCTGGCTAATTTTTTTTTCTTTTGTAGACTGGAATCTTGCTGGTCTCAAACTCCTGGCCTCAAGTGATTCTCCCGTCTTGGCCTTCCAAAGTGCTGGGATTACAGGATTACAAGTGTGAGCCACTGCACCAGTGCCAAAAAAGCTCTCTAGATTTTTTTTTTTTTTTTTTTTTTTTTAGACAGAGTCTTGCTCT
>NC_045454.1:10125408-10131968 GCF_002776525.5 Piliocolobus tephrosceles | reverse complement strand
TTTTTTTTTTTTTTTTTTTTTTGAGACAGAGTCTTGCTCTGTCGCCCAGGCTAGAGTGCAGTGGCACAATCTTGGCTCACTGCAAACTCCACCTTCCAGGTTCAAGCAATTCTCTTGCCTCAGCATCTTGAGTAGCTGGGATTACAGGTGCTCGCCACCACGCCTGGCTAATTTTTGTATTTTTAGTAGAGATGGGGTTTTACCATCTTGGCCAGGCTGGCTTTGAACTCCTGACCTTGTGATCCACCCGCCTCGGTGTCCCAAAGTGCTGGGATTACAGGAGTGAGCCAAAGTGCCTGGCTTAGATGTTTTAAGATGAAATAAGGAGCATGAAGCTTGGGCAAGGGTCAACCAGAAACAGGGCAATGAAGACCAGGGAGTTAATCCCATTCTTTGTGACTCTTCACCAGGCTCCACTTTAACTGAGAGGGTGGCATGAAGACAGCGCGATGGAGGGAATTTAGGGAAAGTAAGGATGGTTGTGAGAGGGTGTGCACTGACTCTAAAAATGATGGGGTTACCTGTTTCAGCTCCTCATAACTCAGTAACAGGAAGTTTTTCTTCTCTCTCATAGACATCCAGCCGTGAATGTGGTCAAACCATGACCCATAGATCACTGCATGGGGTGGCAGAAAGAGTGATAGGTTACACATTTTATGAGGGCAGGCATCCAATCTATTATGTTCACTCCCCCACCGGCTTGTTAATGTATAATTGACCAATAAAACTTGAATGAAACTTGGTCAAAGGGTACCAACAAATGGTATATGCTTACAGTATATAACACGATGTTTTGAAATACATATACATTGTGAAATGACAGTGTATTAGTCAGTTTTCACACTGCTATGAAGAACTGCCCAAGACTGGGTAACTCACAAAGGAGAGTGGTCTAACTGACTCACAGTTCAGCATAGCTGGGGGAGCCTCAGGAAACTTACAATTATGGAGGAAGGAGAAGCAAGGCAACTTCCTCACAAGGCAGTAGGAGGGAGAAGTGAGTGCCAGCAGGGGACATGCCAGACACTTATAAAACCATCAGATCTCAAAGGTGGCACATATACACCATGGAATACTATGCAGCCATAAAAAAGGATGAGTTCATATCCTTTGTAGGGACACGGATGAAGTGGGGAAATCATCATTCTGAGCAAACTATCGCAAGGACAGAAAACCAAACACTGCATGTTCTCACTCATAGGTGGGAACTGAACAATGAGAACACTTGGACACGGGGTGGGGAATATCACACACCGGGGCCTGTCATGGGGTAGGGGGAAGGGGAGGGATAGCATTAGGAGATATACCTAATGTAAATGATGAATTAACGGGTGCAGCACACCAACATGGCACATGTATACCTATGTAACAAACCTGCACATTGTGCACATGTACCCTATACCTTTTTAAAATATAAAAGAAAAATTAGAAAAAAAAAAACCCTAAAATGCTAAACAAAAAACAAAAAAACCATTAGATCTCGTGAGAACTCACTCACTATCATGAGAACAGCACGGGGGAAACCACTACCATGATCCAATCACTTCCCACCAGTTCCCTTCTACAACACGTAGGGATTATGGGGATTACGATTCAAGATGAGATTTGGGTGGGGACACAACCAAACCATATCAGACAGAAGCAAGCTAATTAACATATTCATTTCCTCATATACTTACCGTTTTTTGTCGGGGAGGTGACAACATTTAAGATGGTCTCTCTTAGAAATTGTCAAGTAAGGAATACATTAGTATTATTAACTATTATTATTATTGAGACAGAGTCTCACTCTGTCGCCCAGGTTGGAGTGACATGGAGTGATCTCGGCTCGTTGCAACCTCTGCTTCCTAGATTCAAGCGATTCTCCTGCCTTAGCCTCCCGAGTAGCTGAGACTACAGGCACATGCCACCTACCCGGCTAATTTTTTGTATTTTTAGTAGAGATGGGGCTTCGCCATGTTGGCCAGGCTGGTCTTGAACTCTTGACCTCAGGTGATCCGCCTGCCTCAGCCTCCCAAAATGCTGAGACCAGAATGAAGATATTAATCAAGATGGTAGGACTTGATTAATAATTAGAGAAAAGAAAGTGGTGACAGGTCCAGGGGAGTGGGATGGGAAAAGAGGATGCTTATGAAATATTAGACCCATGCTAGCCTTTGGGTGAGGGGTGGAGTAAGATAAAGGTGCACTAGAAACTGTTTTGCCCATAGGAGAAAGGTGTTCAAAAATTTTTTTTGAGACGGAGTTTCGATTTTGTTGCCCAGGCCGGAGTGCAGTGGCACGATCTTGGCTCACTGCCACCTCTGCCTCCCGGGTTCAAGCGATTCTCAAGCCTCAGCCTCCAGAGTAGCTGGGATTACAGGCGCCCACCACCATGCCTGGCTAATTTTTTGTATTTTTAGTAGAGACAGGGTTTCATTATGTTGGCCAGGCTGGTCTTGAACTTCTGACTTCAGGTGATCCACCGGCCTCGGCCTCCCAAAGTGTTGGGATTACAGGCGTGAGCCACCACACCCGGCCAGAAAGGTGTGCAAATTTGAATGTACTGAAATAGAGGCATCGGTGGCTCTCTCTAATGGAGATATCTGTAGTGGGTGTATTGCTGAGAGACACAACACAGCTGAGATGCAGGCTCATAGAGTTTTGAGATCAACTGGAAAGTAGTGAAAAAGCCCAGAAATTCTGCATAACTAGATGTGTAGCGATCCCAGAGTCATGCAAACAGTTCTGAGACAGATAGACACAGAACATTAAAGGGGTTTTGGAAAGAGGCATCAGAAAAATATGGCGGAAGGTCAGGATTGTGTTGTCCCGGAAGCCAGTGAAAAGCTAACTTCCAGAAATCTACACATTAGGAGAGTAGAGGAGAATGTAAGTTTCCTGTGCTAGTACTGGAGGTTCTAGAGACTTAGCAAATAGCTAGGATGGTTTATCATGGGGGCAAGCTGAGAGTTCTGCTGCTATGCGGGAGAGTAAGCAAACTTAGCAGATTTGACTTCCAGGGGTGGTGGACCCTTCAAACCCATGGGTTGGTGAGACCTAGAGATGTGAGGCTGGATGTTAAATGAGGTCGGATAGAAGACTCCACATACACCCATATTTTGCAAAACACTCACCATTTCCTTGACAGAACCATTCAAAATATTCTTCCCATGACTTTGGTTTCTTAACGAACTTCATGCTATGCCAGAAAAAATAACCAGACACGAAAACATCTCTGGGATTTCTCATGAGATAAATCACCTTACATGGAAAAATGGGAGAATGAAAAATCAGTACAGTCATTCCTCACTCTTATTGATCTTCATAAAAATGGAGAAAATGCCAATTCCTGGATAATGCCTGATAGTATCAATGGATTATTTTAATAAATTACTTACTGCATTCACTAATCAAATTTAACGTGCCTGTGAAGCAGTCACAGCACTAGGAATATGACAATGGAAGAAGGAAGCATCGTTCCTTCCCTCTGGGATATTACAGTCCGCTCACAACGGGAAGCAAATGGAAGGTTTCCAAAGGTGAGTGATGTATATTTGTGTACTAGGGTTTAAAGATCATTAACAGGAGGATAAATTCATAAGTTAAGCTACATTCATAGATATGTAGCACTATTATCCATATACAATGCCCAAGATCACGGATAAATCTCACAGACATTACTTTGAGTGAAAGAAGTCAGACTTTGGCCGGGCATGGTGGCTCATGCCTGTAATCCCAGCACTTTGGGAGTCTAAATCACTCGAGGTCAGGAGTTCGAGACCAGCCTGGCCTACATAGTGAAACCCTGTGTCTACTAAAAATAGAAAAGTTAGCCAGGCATGGTGGCGCACACCTCTAGTCCCAGCTACTCAGGAGACTGAGGCAGGAGAATCACTTAAACCTGGGGAGGCGGAGGTTGCAGTGAGATAAGATCACACCACAGGCCAGGCACGGTGGCTCATGCCTGTAATCCAAGCACTTTGGGAGGCCGAGATGGGTGGATCACGAGGTCAGGAGATAGAGACCATCCTGGCAAACACGATGAAACCCCGTCTCTATTAAAAATACAAAAAATTAGCCGGGCATGGTGGCGGGCGCCTGTAGTCCCAGCTACTGGGGAGGCTGAGGCAGGAGAATGGTGGGAACCTGGGAGGCGGAGCTTGCAGTGAGCCGAGATCCCACCACTGCACTCCAGCCTGGCTGACAGAGCGAGACTCCGCCTCAAAAAAAAAAAAAAAAAAAGAAAAAAACTTCACACACCAATAAACACCTTCCAGGAAAGTATGATTCTAGAAGCAGTCTGAGCCATGCAAGGTCTCGGATATGCCTAGTCCCTCTTGTGATCACCCCTTAGCCCCATGGAAGATGCATGTGGCTGCTGATATCAACACATAGCTAAACACAGTAAGACGAAGTGGGTACAGAGCTCTGCATGGCACCAGGGCAGTCACCCTGGATACAGGCATTGCGTGATGAATGTGCTGCATCCCATAGGAACACCTCTGTGTCTTTTACGTGGCAGAAGCCATTTGTTGAATTCGGATTGGCTAATTAATTTTTAGGGCAACTGAAGGTGGTTATCTAGCCATATAATATGGCTATACATTCTGGTTGGGTGTAGAACCTCGTTTTCTAAGAATCCGGCATTATTGTTTCACCCTATCCCTGGTTTAAATCTGGCTGGGGTAATCTGTGGAATGGTCTACACCCTTGAACTCAAGGACAGTTCTGGGAGCAGCCTCATAGGTGTCACCTAATACGGAATCTCAGGTCCCAACAACACGGACCCGCTGAAGGCGAGTGCATTTCAGCAAGATCTCCACATGACTTTTAGGCACATCAATATTTAAAAGTCATTGACCAAACACGTCTTAACCATTATGCACTGACCTTGGCCTTGGAACTGAAGAACGACTTGGGGAATAACTGGATGGGGAGGTGGGAGGAGAAGAGACGCGGACCCTCCTCTTTACTGAGTGATTCATACCCAGTCTCAGTCTCTACCCAGGGTGATCTCTCCCAGATGGGCACAGATTGGATCCACTTGGGATCCCCCTTGGAGCGAATCAGGCAGAGAATCTCAATCAACCAGTTTGTTCCTGGAGGAAGAAAGAAAAAAATTACAGTAAAATACACATAATATAAAATGTACCATCTCAGCCGGATGCGGTAGCTCACGCCTGTAATCCCAGCACTTTGGGAGGCTGAGGCAGGTGATCATGACGTCAGGGGTTCAAGACTAGCCTAGCCAAGATGGTGAAACCCCATCTCTACTAAAAATACAAAAATTAGCCAGGTGTGGTGACAGGCACTTGTAATCCCAGCCACTCAGGAGACTGGGGCAGAGAATTGCTTGAACCTGGGAGGTGGAGCTTGCAGTGAGCTGAGATTGTAGCACGGTGCTCCAGCCTGGGCAACAGAGCAAGACTCCGTCTCAAAAAAAAAAAAACCCAACAAAAAAGTACCATCTCAACCTTTTTTTGTTTTTTCCACTATTTATTTATTTATTTATTTATTTATTTGCTTACTTACTTATTTATTTTGAGACAGAGTCTTGCTCTGTCCCCCAGGCTGGAGTGTGCATGATCTCGGTTCACTGCAAGCTGTGTGTCCTGGGTTCATGCTATTCTCCTGCCTCAGTCTCCCGAGTAGCTGGGACTACAGGTGCCCACCACCATGCCTGGCTAATTTTTTTTGTATTTTTAGTAGAGACGGGGTTTCACCGTGTTAGCCAGGATGGTCTCAATCTCCTGAGCTTGTGATCCTCGACCTCCCAAAGTGCTGGGATTACTGGTGTGAGCCACTGCGCTCGGCTTGTTTGTTTGTTTGTTTGTTTGTTTGTTTGTTTTGGTGACAAGGTCTCCCTCTGTAGCCCAGGCTAGAGTGCAGTGGTGCAATTATAGCCCACTGCAGCCTTGAACTCTGGGGCTCAAGTGATCCTCGTACCTCGGCCTCCTGCTTCAGCCTCCCAAGTATCTGAGATCTGAGACCTCAGGCATATGCCATCGCACTGGGCTAATTTTTTTTTTTTTTTTGAGACGGTGTCTCTCCCTGTTGCCCAGGCTGGAGTGCAGTGGCGTGATCTCGGCTCACTGCAAGCTCCACCTCCTGGGTTCACGCCATTCTCCTGCCTCAGTCTCCCGAGTAGCTGGGACTATAGGCACCCGCCACAACACCTGGCTAATTTTTTGTATTTTTTTTAGTAGGGACAGGGTTTCACCATGTTAGCCAGGATGGTCTCGATCTCCTGACTTCATGATCCGCCTGCCTTGGCCCCCCCAAAGGGCTGGGATTACAGGCGTGAGCCACTGAGACTGGCCAGGCTAATTTTTTTAAAAAAATGTTATTGTAGAGACCAGGCCTTGCTATATTGCCCAGGCTGGTCTTGAACTCTTGACCGCAAGCAATCTGCCTACCTTGCCCTCCCAAAGCACTGGGATTGCAGGCATGAGCCACTGTGGCCAGCTATCAACCACTTTTTTTTTTTTTTTTTTGAAATAGAGTCTTGCTCTGTCGTCCAGGCTGGAGTAGTGCAGTGGCACAATCTTGGCTCACTGCAACCTCCACCTCCTGGGTTC
>NC_045454.1:10086723-10125008 GCF_002776525.5 Piliocolobus tephrosceles | reverse complement strand
CCACCTCCTGGGTTCACGCCATTCTCCTGCCTCAGTCTCCCGAGTAGCTGGGACTATAGGCACCCGCCACAACACCTGGCTAATTTTTTGTATTTTTTTTAGTAGGGACAGGGTTTCACCATGTTAGCCAGGATGGTCTCGATCTCCTGACTTCATGATCCGCCTGCCTTGGCCCCCCCAAAGGGCTGGGATTACAGGCGTGAGCCACTGAGACTGGCCAGGCTAATTTTTTTAAAAAAATGTTATTGTAGAGACCAGGCCTTGCTATATTGCCCAGGCTGGTCTTGAACTCTTGACCGCAAGCAATCTGCCTACCTTGCCCTCCCAAAGCACTGGGATTGCAGGCATGAGCCACTGTGGCCAGCTATCAACCACTTTTTTTTTTTTTTTGAAATAGAGTCTTGCTCTGTCGTCCAGGCTGGAGTAGTGCAGTGGCACAATCTTGGCTCACTGCAACCTCCACCTCCTGGGTTCAAGTGATTCTCTTGGTCAGTCTCCCAAGTAGCTGGAACTGCAGACATGTGCCATGACGTCTGGCTAATTTTTGTATTTTTAGTAGAGACGGGGTTTTGCCATGTTGGCCGGGCTGGTCTCGAACTCCTGACCTCAGGCGATTTGCCTGCCTTGACCTCCCAAAGTGCTGGGATTACAGGTATGAGCCACCATGCCCGGCCTGTCAACCGCTTTTAAGCCTACAGTTTTGTAGTGTTAAGTGTTAAGTATATTCCCGTTGTTGCTGAACCAGTCTCCAGAGGATCTTTGTGTTGCAAAAACCGAAACTCTATGCAGAGCCAGCACCAACTGCCCATTTGTCTTTCCCTTCAGCCCCTGGCAGCCACCACTGTACTTTCTGTTTCTATGGACTGGATGACTCTAGGTACCTTATGTAAGTGGAATCACATGGTATTTGTATTTTTGTGACTGGCTTATTTCATTTAGCATAATGTCCTTGATGTTTATCCCTGTTGTAGCATGTATGGGAATTTTCTTCCTTCTCAAGGATGAATAACATTCCATTATATCTATAAACCGCATTTTGTCTATTCACTCACCTGTCAGTGGATATCTCGGTTGCTTCCGTCTTTTGGCTATTTGCTGAAATCCTCTTAACAAGTTTCCACTGCTCTTGGCCTCTCAGGGCCATGCCACTTCCAATGTCTTCAGCCTCAATCCTCATCCCATCCGCAGTGCTCTTACCACCCTCCATCCACAGCCCCACTCCCAGAGACATACGATCCTCATCTTTCAGCCCCTTGAGATTGCCAGGCTCTTTTGTGGTTCCTGGCCATCATCCCTGATGATTGTATCTGAAAATATCCCTCCCCACCAAGTAATTTCATCCTCATTCTTCCCATTTCCATTTAAATACTATTTCTTCTTTCAGGACATCACTGGTCGTCCTCAGTCATCCTTCCTCCCCCTGCCACCAAACAAACACCTGAATCTGCCTTGGGATTCACTCCCGTGGATTCTCCTAATACCTTCGATTACCCCTCTGAACACTCATCCTACTGTGTAATATCCTGACTAAATCCTTTTCTCTGATTGTCAGTTGGTATTAGGCATTCTTCCCTTCCCCTTAAAGCATTGTACACTGTCTGACATAAAGGAAGCACTCCAGTCATGCACTGAATGGACCGCCTTTCTCAGTTCACGATTCTGCCTCCTTACCTGATTTGGGGTAAGTCAATATTATAACATCTTCATCCCTTATCACGAACTCATCACGTACTTTTCTTAAGATTTCGGATCTGAAACCCATATTAGGGAAAGCTATGCCTTCAAACCATAAGAAATCGTCTGACATCACGATGACCTCTTCCTTCGTGGGTTCCAACTGTGGACACCGCTGGAGGCTGTGGCAGCTGCAGGCAGATCAGCTTTTACAGCAAGGAGAAAATGATCTTTAACCTTGTCGCAGCATGTCACATGTTTGTTGTAAAGTTTACTTGCTGATAAAGAGAAGTATAGTGTGACCTATACTCAAAAGATTGAAGATATTGAGCAATCATGAACTTATCTAGAGACGATTTTAGGGGTCATCTGAGTTTGCGTTCATGAGACTGAACTACAAATTCAATAAGAAACACAAGGACAAATATTTTTTTTGATAATATGGGTGAATATATTTCATAAAGTTTGAGCACAAACTGAAGAACAAAGCTTTTCATCAAGAATAAACACAAAATCTAAACAATCCTGCAATCGTGTATTCTAACAGAAAGCACAAATATGAATACATTAGAATTTGTAACTGCATTGAAAAATTAAAATATTTCTCTCCAAATCGAAAACACCACGCAATCTTTATCTGTTCTCATCTTGTTACCTTAGAAACATTTGTCATATGCTATCAGGAAAATATAGGCAAGAATTACTAATCAGTTATTCATGATCAAAGACACATTATTCTCCCTTTCTGAGTCTTTTGGAATCATTTATCTGTATTTCTGAAATATCACACAATTGTACCTCCACTCTAGAGAAAAAAAGAGTAAGTACAAATATCAGCAATGTACATATTGCAGTAAATTTTTAAAGTACAACTTTAGTTGATGACTGATGTGTATGTAATAATTGTGAACAATTTAAATAGGTATAAAAATGTGAGATCAAAATCTTTAGGCTCAAATACTTGAAAAGTCACTATGAATATGGAAAGATTTGTTTACATAAACATGTATATTTTTAGATGGAAAATCAAGAGGTAGTGGCAGCTCCCTGGTTCCTTAACAGTATTTGGATTTTCACAAAGAATGAGCAGCACCTGCCCGGCTCAGTGGCTCACGCCTGTAATCCCAGCACTCTGGGAGGCCGAGGCGGGTGGATCACCTGATGTCGGGAGTTTGAGACCAGCCTGACCAACATGGAGAAACCCCGTCTCTACTAAAAATACAAAAAATCAGCCGGGCGTGGTGGCTCACGCCTGTAATCCCAGCTACTTGGCAGGCTGAGGCAGGAGAAACGCTTGAACCCGAGAGGCGGAGGTTGCAGTGAGCTGAGATTGCGCCACTGCACTCCAGCCTGAGTGACAAGAGTGAAACTCCGAAAAAAAAAAAAAAAAAAAAAAAAAATTAGCAGCACCCAACCTTAAGTGTTAGTTATGTGTTTCCAAAGGACCTCTACAACAGATCAGTTGGCAGTGTTCTAACTTTAGGGAGATGGGGGTGGACTGGGGGTGCAAATAATTGAGATAAGATAATGCGGTCGGGCACGGTGGCTCATGCCTGTAATCCCAGCACTTCGGGAGGTCAGGAGATCGAGACCATCCTGGCTAACACGGTGAAACCCTGTTTCTACTAAAAATACAAAAAAATGCCGGGCGTGGTGGCGGGCGCCTGTAGTCCCAGCTACTCGGGAGGCTGAGGCAGGAGAATGGCGTAAACCCGGGAGGCGGAGTTTGTAGTGAGCTGAGATCCCGACACTGCACTCCAGCCTGGGCGACAGAGCAAGACTCCGCCTCAAAAAAAAAAAGAAAGAAAGAAAAAGAAAAAGATAATGCATGCACTCACACATTTAAAATCACCATTCTAAAAAACGGTGATTTAAAAAAAAAATCACATATTGGAAACGTCCAAGAAACTCATTCTTAAGGGATAAACAGCAGGGCAGGAATAGAAGCTGAATAGAAATCTACTTGATAATAATGGTTTTTCACTCTTCAAAGGCAAGTTGGGAAGAATGAGAACACTCACATACGTGTAACTTCAGGGAAAACGTGCCTGGAATTATACCTTGCAAAACACTGAAGAGAAATCTTTACAAAAACCTTCATTCTTGTTTATAATACCTGATTTTTCCCTTATTACCACCATATACATAACATTTAAGTATTTTCTTTATAAATATTTTAGAGCAAAAAGAATTTATTTTGTTGCAATGGTGGTCCACATCTGTATAAACAACGTAAGCAATATATATACACACATATATATGTGTGTATATAAAATGATTACAAAAAAGTGCAAAGAATAGTATTAAGAATTTTTGCATTTTACATACTAAGAATTTTTGCATTTATAACTGTGGTTCAAGTATGAATATCTATTGGGGATATATAATCCCAGGTTTTACTTTTTAAATTTTATTTATTTAGTATTTATTTATTTATTTATTTTGAGATGGAATCTTGCTCTTGTCACCCAGGCTAGATTGCAATGGCATGATCTCAGGTCACTGCAACCGCCGACTGCCGGGGCCAAGCGATTCTCTTTCCTCAGCCTCCCGAGTAGCTGGGATTACAGGCGTGTGCCACCACGCCCGGCTAATTTTTGTATTTTTAGTAGAGACGGGGGTTCGCCATGTTGGCCAGGCTGGTATCAAACTCCTGACCTCGTGATCCACTTGCATCGGCCTCCAAAAAATGTTGCGATTACAGGCGTGAGCCACTGAGCCCGGCCAATTGCAGGCTTTAATTAAAGATTCTGAAACAAACCACACTCCAAGTTACTGCACAAACATCGGTCCCTTATCAAGCAAGTCTGCCCTTCTCCCAAGTCTAGTATTTCCTGTTCCTAAACCCTTCCCAAACAGGGAAAAAACATTTTTTTTAATGCGCTTCATTTTTTAGAGCAGTTTTAGACTTATAGAAAAATTACAAAGAAAGTACAGAGAGTTCCTATAGTCCATACTTAATTTGGATTTCCTTAGTTTTTATCTCATGCCCCTGTTTGTTTTTTTTTTTTTTCTGACGGAGTTCGCTCTTTGTTGCCCAGGCTGAAGTGCAGTGGTATGCTCTTGGCTCACTATCTCATGCCCTTTTTTTTGCCCCCAAATCCCATCCTGTATACTACATGACATACACTCATCCTGTCTCCTTGGGCTCCTCTTGGCTGTGACAGTTGCTCAGACTTTCCTCATTTTTTTTTTTTTTTTTTGAGATGGAGTCTCGCTCTGTGACCCAGGCTGCAGTGCAGTGGCACAATCTTGGTTCACTGCAACCTCTGCCTCCCCAGTTTGAGTGAGTCTCCTGCCTCAGCCTCACACGTAGCTGAGATTACAGGCGTGCGCCCCCACACTCAGCTAATTTTTGCATTTTTAGTAGAAACGGGGTTTCACCATGTTGGCCAGGCTGGTCTTGAACTCCTGACCTCAGGTGATCCTCCCGCCTTGACCTCCCAAAGTGCTGGGATTACAGGTGTGAGCCACTGCGCCCGGCTGACTTTCCTCATTTTTGATGATCTTGATGGTTTTGAAGAACACGGGTCATGCATTTTGTACAATGTATCTCCTCCATTGGCGTTTATTGCATGTTTTGTCATCTAACAAATGGGTTCATGGGTTTTGGAAAGGAAAGTCACAGAGGTAAAATACCGTGATCATCACACCATATCAAGGGGACTTACTAGCAACATGACCTGACACTAATGATGTTGACCTTGGTTACCAGAGGTCACTTGACTTTTCTCCCTCTTGCCTTTCTAGGTGGCCATATTTTAAACATAAACTCTAGACCTGAATATATTCTTGAGATAACATTACATGAACCCCAAATGAGGGACAGTCTGCAAAATGACGGGCCTGTACTTTTTAAATTGTGAATTTTTTTTTTTTTTTTTGAGATGGAGTCTAGCTCTGTCGCCCAGGCTAGAGTGCAGCGGCGCGATCTCAGCTCACTGCAAGCTCCGCCTCCTGGGTTCACGCCATTCTCCTGCCTCAGCCTCCCGAGTAGCTGGGACTACAGGCACCCACCACCACGCTTGGCTAATTTTTTGTATTTTTTTTAATAGAGACGGCGTTTCACCATGTTAGTCAGGATGGTCTCGATCTTCTGACCTCATGATCCACCCGCCTTGGCCCCCCAAAGTGCTGGGATTGCAGACATGAGCCACCGCATCCGGCCTAAATTGTGAAATTCTTATGAGGAAAAACACAAGCTGAGGGCATACATGTTCCAGATTAAAGGAACATGTAAACCAAATACAATGGAAACCCTAGACCACACATACACAAACAAGTTATAACTTTATTATTGGGAAATTTGGCCAAATTTGAATATGCAACATAGATTTAGATAACAAGACTGTATCACTGTCAGATTCCCTGATTTTTGTACTTTTGCTGAGGTTATATAGGATATATCCTCGTCCTTAGATAATATACACTGAAGTTTTGAGAAATAAAAGAAAATGCATACCTGCAACTTACTCTCAAATGGTTAGGGAAAAAATTAATATTATATATGAGAGAGAAAGAGAGAGAGATGACCTAGCAAATGTTTGCAAAATATTACAATTGGGCTGGGTGCAGTGGCTCACGCCTGTAACCCCAATACTTTGGGAGGCTGAGGCGGGTGGAACACCTGAGATCAGGAGTTCAAGACCAGCCTGGTCAACAACGTGAAACCCCGTCTCTACTAAAAATACAAAAATTAGCCGGGTGTGGTGGTGCACACCTGTAATCCCAGCTACTTGGGAGGCTGTGGCAGGAGAATTGCTTGAACCTGGGAGGTAGAGGTTGCAGTGAGCTGAGATCACACCACTGCACTCCAGCCAGGGTGACAGAGCGAGACTGCATTTCAAAAAAAAAGAAAAAGAGAAAAAGAAAATATTTACAATTGGTCAGTCTGTGTGACTTGCCTACAAGAATCTTCTGCTGTTTTTGTTTGTTTGTTTTTGGTAAGACGTCTTTAAGTTTGAAGATATTTTAATATAGAAGTAAACAACAGGTATCCCGTAATCGTAACAAGCTGGAAGGAAACTGAGAAACTGTAGACTGTACCCTCTTTGAGTAAGAAGGTCAAGAACTTGCTTTTGCCACACAGATGGAGGATGGATTTATATTCAGCCATACTGGACGACAGGACCCAGTCTGGTTTTCTGTACGGCCATTAACGTACCGGGCATTCATTACATACTTTCAGCGTTAGGGACTGAGTTAAGAAAATTCTCATATTGACCACACTGAAAATCCTAACAAGCACGATTATTTCCTTGGTCCAGCTCTTTTATTTCCCGGGGGAGGGCTCTGAGAGCTCAGAGGGCCTATGACTTCACATGTTCAAACAGCAAGCCAGAGGGAGGGTACCCACTGCATGTGTGGCCTCCGGATGCTAGGAGGACTTATAGAACCATCTGGTTTCCACCATTTCCCCATGGGCTTCCCTAAGCTAAAATGAGTATCATCTAATGAATGCTCTAACCCCCAAATCTGAAGGTAGCAATGTTTAAATTAGAATATTCGATGATCAGCCTGGTGTGGGGGCTCATGCCTGTAATCCCAGCCCTTTGGGAGGCTGAGGTGGGCGGATCACTTGAGGTCAGGAGTTCGAGACCAGCCTGGCCAACATGGTGAAACCCTATCTCTATTGAAAATACAAAAAAAAATTAGCTGGGTGTGGTGGCGGGCGCCTGTAATCCCAGCTACTCGGGAGGCTGAGGCCGGAGAATCGCTTGAACCCCAGAGGCGGAAGTTGCAGTGAGCCGAGATCATGTCACTGCACTCCAGCCTGGGACACAGAGCATTTCTGTCTTAGAAAAAAATAAAAAAGAGTACTTGATGATCAAGAAAACAGTTACCATCCCTTTTTCCCATCAGTCCCGGGCTAGGCGAATAGATTGAACACTTGTGTGCCACACCTTGTGCTGATAATCCGTAAATGTGAGTCTCACTCATTTGTTGACCTTTTTGTACTTTTAGGGGAGAAAGATGACACAGTCTACGTCTAATGTTATCTCTCAGAGATGAGCAGAATTTCGCCAGCAAAGACCTGAGGGTGCACATGTGCTCTATCTAGGCAGATAGAATGATCTCTACAACAAGACCAAATGGCTAAACTTTAGCAAATAGTTAAGGGGATTTATTCCTCAACATTACCAAATAACTCCAGATAGTGATAACAATTATGACACCGTGAATAAACAATAGGTATTGACAGCTACCCTGTGTCAGTAACATTCTGAACCCTCTGTACTTGAGGACCGTTAACCCAGGTGACACCAAGTTCATGCTCTGTACAGGACTGTAGCATTTACAGATACATGAGAGGCTGTGCTGGCTGCTGGACTACAATCCTTCGTATTGATGTTCAAGTTCATGCTCTGTTCTGGATTATAGCTGTACTTGTTCCCCACTAGGAAAGCTAATTGAGTACCTGTATAAAGTTGTACTGTTAGTATTTTACTAAGTTGTGATTTATATCCTATAATGTAGCTTTTTTTTTTTTTTTTTTTTTTTTAAGACAGTCTTTCTCTGTCGCCCACTTTGGAGTGCAGCGGCACAATCTCAGCTCACTGCCGTCTCTGCCTCTTGGGTTCAAGTGATTCTCCTGCCTCAGCCTCCAGAGTAGCTGGGCACCTGCCACGATGCCTTGCTAATTTTTGTATTTTTAGTACCGACATGGTTTCACCATGTTGGCCAGGCCGGTCTCGGACTCCTGGCCTCAAGTGACCCACCTGCCTCGGCTGCCCAAAGTGCTGGGATTACAGGCGTGAGCCACTGTGCCTAATTCCAAGTACTTTTAAATTAAACAACACATATCTTAATAACCCATGGGTCAAAGAAGTAATTAGAAATTAAGAAGAGTTTTTAACTGAATAAAAATGAAAACACAACATGTCAACATTTGTGGAACACAGACAAATCTTAGAGATAACAGTTTAGCTTTAAATACTTACATCTTTTTAAAAAAAAATTTTATTATTTATTTTATTTTATTTTATTTTGAGATGGAGTGTCACTCTGTTGCCCAGGCTGGAGTGCAGTGGTGCAATCTCAGCTCACTGCAACTTCCGCCTCCCCGGTTCAAGTGAACCTCTTGCCTCAGCCTCCCGAGCATCTGGGGTTACAAGGGTAAGGTTACAGGGTTCTA
The DNA here is from genome assembly GCF_002776525.5 of Piliocolobus tephrosceles. Taxonomy (NCBI): domain Eukaryota; kingdom Metazoa; phylum Chordata; class Mammalia; order Primates; family Cercopithecidae; genus Piliocolobus; species Piliocolobus tephrosceles. The sequence goes on along the minus strand of NC_045454.1, from coordinate 10,116,199 downwards.
AGGGTGCACCACTAAGTCCAGCTAATTTTTGTACTTTTAGTAGAGATGGGGTTTCACCATGTTGGCCAGGCAGGTCTTGAACTCCTGATCTCAGGTGATCCACCCGCCTTGGCCTCCCGAAGAATTACAGCCATGAGCCACCACGCCTGGCCATACTTATATCTTTTTTTTTTTTTTTTTGAGACGGAGTCTCACTCTGTCACCCAGGCTGGAGTGCAGTGGCCAGATCTCAGCTCACTGCAAGCTCTGCCTCCCGGGTTCACGCCACTCAGCCTCCCGAGTAGCTGGGACTACAGGCGCCCACCACCTCGCCTGGCTAGTTTTTTGTATTTTTTAGTAGAGACGGGGTTTCACCGTGTTACCCAGGATGGTCTCAATCTCCTGACCTCGTGATCCGCCGGTCTCGGCCTCCCAAAGTGCTGGGATTACAGGCTTGAGCCACCGCACCCGGCACTTATATCTTTTTTAAAAAGGCAAATGATATTATCATTTAACAGAAAAGGGAAATAGAAGGGCCATTAAACCATACAATTGATTATTAATCATACCAGTAATCAGGGAAATACACATCAAAATCACAGTAACGCATGTAGGTTGTCACTTCTTATAGGTTGGAAGAAAAAAATGGGACGATACAACCTGTTGGTCAGGCTGTTGGAATTTGGTGGATCTGTTCATTCGCATGGTGGCATTGGAGGAGAGTTTCAGAAAATAACTGGAGTTGAAACTTGTAGAGATACATGTCTTTGGAGGCATTTTCATACATGCACAAGGAAACTAGAAAAAAATGTGTATTTCAACAATGCAACTGTGAAAAATGGAAACGTTGAGTTTGGGAATGAATGATTAATTGAAAACACAGGATAAGTTACAGAGTATGTGGAATATGACACTACAGTTGAATGAATGAACAGGACTTACATCTGTCAGCCTGCATACACTCAGCACAGAATGTCAGAGGAACAGGCAGATTTCTAATTATGGAGAGATGATGCTCAGGCAATGTTCACAGGCACAGAGCAGTGGGGAGAGGTACCATGATCGTAAACACCACGAGCAAGTTGCAGAACAGTTTCACCTCTGGAAAGGGGAACAGAGCAACAGACTCAGGAAAGCCTTCAGAAGAAGCCTCAATTGTGATTTTACTTTCTCACTGGAGTCTTTATCTGAAGACATAGGGCAAAATGATAGCCATAAAGAATTTTGTTGACATGCTTTTCTTTTTTCTTTTTTTGAGACAGAGTCTCACTCTGTTGTTCGGGCTGGAGTGCAATGGTGTGATCTCGGCTCACTGCAACCTCCGCCTTCCGGGTTCAAGTGATTCTCCTGCCTCAGCCTCCTGAGTAGCTGGGACTACAGGCAGGCACCAACACACCTGGCTAATTTTTGTATTTTTAGTAGAGATGGGCTTTTGCCATGTTGGCCAAGCTGGTCTCAAACCCCTGACCTCAAGTGATCTGCTCACTTCAGCCTCCCAAAGTGCTAGGATGACAGGCCTGAGCCACCGTGCCCAGCCTGTTTACATGCTTTTCTATATGTGTGAGACATTTCATAATAAAATGAATAGATAAAACCTAAACATGGCTCCACATGGGCACTGGCAGATTGGCTGGGATCAGCTCCTGAGATCTTATCTCCAGCATCTGGTTTGGGTTCTTTCCATGTCTGGCAGGAATCTCTGGAGCTGGAAGAATCACTTCCACTGTGGTCCAGAGTGAGGCCTCTGAGGAGCTGACCTGGGAGAAGATGTCAATGTCCCCCAAGGGCTGGGACCAGGGCTGTGGATAGTGAAAGAGGACGTAGGAAGAAAGTGGTCAGACAGGCAGTTAGGGTGAGTCCTTGGTAAAACTCCTTCAAACAAAGAACAGCCTGAAAATCCGGCTGCAGGCCCCAGATAAGAAAGAGCTCACATCAGCAAAATTTCTTCAGACCAAGAACAGCCTGAATATCAAGCGGCAGCCCCTAGATAAGAAACAGCCCGCGTCCTTGAATGGAAACGTCTACTCTGTGAACCTAGATGAACAAATTCCATTCTTTTTTTGGACACATTTTCCTCCCTTTGATACACGTTTGTCTCATTTCACATGCTTCCTCCGGACTGGTCCTTACCTTTCACCTATTTTACATATATCTATCTTTGTGTGGTTGGCTGTGGGCCAAATCCTCATTTGCATAAAGTGTAACATCACTCCACCCCCTAATTGGTTGCAGGCCAAGCCTGCACCTCAGCCTCTAATTGACTCTTTTCACTGTTGTGTGTCTTCCTGAGTGGCCCACAGACCAGTCAGCACACTCCTCCCACTTCCCAGTTCATAAAACCACTGAACTTAGCCCTGCAGCCAGCAACTCTTTGTTGGGTCTCCTCCCCTTGTTGAGAGCTTTTCTGTCACTTTCGCTTGATAAATCCCACTCTGCCTTACTCAGTCTCCAGAGTAGATGTTGCTTATTCTTCTTGGTTGTGGGACAAGAACCTGGAGCTTGCTGGCGGTGGGAGTAAAAGAGCTATAACAAACACTCTTTCCCACTTACTGAACATCAATAGTGAAAAAGCTGCAACAGGGATGGGTGCGGTGGCTCATGCCTGTAATCTCAGCACTTTGGGAGGCCGAAGCAGGTGGATCACAAGGTCAAGAGTTCAAGACCAGCCTGGTCAACATGGTGAAACCCCATCTCTACTCAAAATACAAAAATTAGCCGGGCGTGGTGGTCCACTCCTGTAGTCTCAGCTATTTGGGAGGCTGAGGCAGGAGAATCGCTGGAACCCGGGAGGCGAAGGTTGCAGTGAGCCGAGATCACGCCACTGCACTCCAGCCTGGGTGACACAGTGAGACTCTGTCTCAAAAAAAAAAAAAAAAAAAAAAAATAGAGAGAGAAAGTGACCCAGCTGTGATTCAAACTTGGTTGTGGACCTTCGAATTTGTGCTGAGTCATGATTCTGCTAATGGAATTGGAACACTTAGAACATTTGCTCCAGGAAAGAAGGTGGGCAAAGGAACAAGTGGCCTTGGCAACATTTTATAGTACTTAGTTTAGAAATCGGTTTTTCAGTATCCTTCAGTTGCAAAATACAGATTGTGAAATTATCAATGTTCTGTTTTCTTTACTGGTGCCTAACAAACCACCCCCAAACTTAGTGGCTTAAAACACAGATTTGGCAAACTTTTTTTTTTTGGTTTGTTTGTCTTTGGTGGAGGGAGGGAGTGAGGCGGTTCCCTTACCCAAGGTCTTCCACGGTCCAACCTCCTTCACCACCATCCTACCTGCAAAGGGAGGGTACAGAACTGTTCTGTGTTCTCTGACTTCATAGGGGCAGACTTTTTTTTTTTTTTTGAGAAAAGGCTAGAGAATGAATATTTTCAGCTTTGAAGGCCGTGTTTCTACTACTCTGCCATTACAGCATGAAAGCATTATAGACAATACATCGATGAATGAGTGTGGCCATGTGCCAATAAAACTTTGCTTAGCAAACAAGGTAGTGGGCCCGATTTGGTTTGCATCAGGTAGTTTGCTGACTCCCGGCTTAAAACACAGTTCTGTGGTTCTAAGGCTTTCCTGAGCTCAGCTGAGTGGTTCTATTTTGAAGTCCATCATGACACTGCAGCCAGATAATATCTAGGGCTGGGATTGTTTGAAGACTGCTTCACTCACATGGCTTGCACCAGGGCTCTGAAGGTTGGAACAGCTTGGGGCTGTTTGGACATCTGTGTCTTAAAGATGCCTCTCATACTGCTATTCCAATTTATTTTCTTCCCCCCATTCCTATTTCTAAAAAACCCCAAATTAAAAGCTGCCTCTCCACGTGACTAGCTTGGGCTTCCTTACAGCATGGCCGTCTCCCAGTGAGGCTGCTCCAAGAGACTTAGGGTGATACTTTCGATGTTTCTTAGGATCTGACTTTAGGAGTCACAGGCATTACTTCTGCTTTATTCTATTGGTTAAAACCTAGTCACAGGTCCAGTCCTGATTCGAGCGGAAGGAATGACACAGGGAATAAATACTGGATAGATAGCTCTTTGGGTACCATCTTTGGCAACAAGTCACCAGTTTGATTTTTCAGAGAACTTGCTGACTTCCAGATGCTAATATTCGTTGTGGCCCAATAAAGATCACACAAACCCAAATAACATGGCCAGGATGGAAATACATATCTTTATGTGATAACTGTTCATAGCAGAAGGGTTTATACCCTCCCTTTGGTAGATAGTTTACTGAAGAAATCTGAAAAGAATGCTATTGATAAAAATTCACTTTGACTGTAAGAATAGTGGCTATTTGATAGATTTTTGGATGCTCACTGTTGAAAACTACACAGAGTGGAGAGTCAATATGTAGGTTGAGAAATAAACGTGTAGTCTGGCTAATGTGTGTGCATTATGGGAGGATGCATTGAGCCCTGGCCAGGCCTGCTGGCTTCAGACAGCTCATGGGTCAACTTCAGACTCTGGAAGAAGGACTTTCACCCCATTTTCCATCTGCACGCTATGTCAAGTCAAGGGTCACTGATATATGTGGTCCAAGCTCTACAAATGGGTGTGTTCGCTGTACAGCAGGGCAAGTGTGCCTTTGAGTTTCTGTTAAATAGGCTTAATTGCACCTGCCACAAGCGGACAAAGAGCTGAGATCAGAGCTTCATACTATCTAGTTATCTCCCTGTGTACCTTTGCCCTTTCTGTTTCCATATAAACGGCATGCCTGGGCAAGGCACCAGTATCTCCTTCCATTAGGTTGGTGGAAAAGTAATTGCAGTTTTTGCCATTACATTTACAACATTGCAATTACTTTTTTGTTGTTGTTGTTGTTGTTGTTGTTGAGACGGAGTCTCACTCTGTTGCCCAGGCTGGAGTGCAGTGGCACGATCTCAGCTCACTGCAACCTCTGCTTCCCAGTTTCAAGCAATTCTCTGCCTCAGCCTCCTGAGTAGCTGGGATTACCGACACCTGCCACCATGCCCAACTAATGTTTGTACTTTTAGTAGAGACGGGGTTTCACCATGTTGCCCAGGCTGGTCTTGAACTCCTGACCTCATGATTCACCCGCCTCGGCCTCCCAAGGTGTTGGGATTACAGGCGTGAGCCGCCATGCCCGGCTTCTTTATTTTTATGGTTTTTTTTTTTTTTTTTTTAGGTGGAGTCTCACTCTGTCATCCAGGCTGGAGTGCAGTGGTGTGATCTTAGCTCACTGCAACCTCTGCGTCCCAGGTTCAAGCGATTCTCCTGCCTCAGCCTCCCGAGTAGCTGGGATTATAGGTGTGTGCTACCATGCCCAGCTAATTTTTGTATTTTAAGTAGAGATGGTGTTTTGCCATGCAACCCCGGCTCACTGCAACCTCTGCCTCCCAGATTCAAGCAATTCTCTGCCTCAGCCTCCTGAGTAGCTGGGATTACAGGCACCTGCTGCCACGGCCAGCTAATTTTTGTATTTTTAATAGAGACGGGGTTTCACCCTTTTGGCCAGGCTGGTCTGGAACTCCTGACCTCAGGTGATCCACCCGTCTCAGCCTCCCAAAGTGGTGGGATAACAGGCATGAGGCACGGTGCCCAGCCAAGAAACTGCAATTACTTTTGCCCCAACCTAACAGGAGCCACTCCTGGATATTGGTCCCGTTTTTATTTTATGCTCCAGGGGCTCCATCTGGATTTGCAGGAAGAGAGAACAGAAGTTTCACATCAATTCCAGGCCAAAGCCTTGAGCGCTGGCACCAGTTGGCAGAGGACTCCTGCATTTGCAGGATATTAAGGAACGCCCCGGCAACAATAGAAGTGGAACATTCTTCATTTTTCACTGCCCTTCTGACCCTGTGCACATAATTTTTTTGTAGAAGAAAACAGATAAAAATTGTAGGAGTTAGGAAGCGAATGCCTGAGGTTGAATGCAGTCTGTATTTAGTATCTGCTGGATGAGGATAGGAAATGATTTTTTTGTTTGTTTGTTTTTGTTTTTGTTTTTGAGACATAGTTTCACTCTTGTTGCCCAGGCTGGAGTGCAATGGTGCAACCTCAGCTCACTGCAACCTCCGCCTCCCGAGTTCAAGGGAGTCTCCTGCCTCAGTCTCCCGAGTAGCTGGGATTACAGGCATGCGCCACCACGCCAGGCTAATTTTGTATTTTTAGTAGAGACGGGGTTTCTCCACGTCAGTTGGGCTGGTCTTGCATGCCTGACCTCAGGTGATCCACCCGCCTTGGCCTCCCAAAGCGCTAGGATTATAGGCGTGAGCCACCGCACCCGGCCAGGAAATGGTTTTATTGTGGACTTCTATTATACTTCTAATATACTTCTATTATACTTCCCCACCCTCAGGAAGTATAATCCCTCTAACTGCCTGGATGGCTCCCATCCTTTTTATAAGTCTCCAGGGAGGAAATCATCAGTCCCGTTTCAATCTATAGATCGGTGCAAAAGGAACTGTGGTTTTGGCCATTACTTTCAATGGCAAAATCTGCAATTACTTTTGCACCAACCTAAATAAGGTCCCTAATTGTTAGGATTTATTGCAAGATGCCATAGTAGCATAGCCCAGATGGGGCAAACAGAATTTTTATGGTTTGTTTCCTGACTCTGAGCAGTCAGCAGTCGATGCACAGAACTCTGCACCCCACCCCCAGCCCCAAAATTCAGGTTCGAGCGTTCCTACTGAAACACTGATTTAAGTCCTTTAATTTCTACCAGTTGACCCTAATGATGTCTGTGATGTTTAGACTTTTGTGTCAGCCTGGCTAGCCTGCAGCACCCGGTTTTATTTATTTATTTATTGACAGAATCTTGCCCTGTCATCCAGGCTGGAGTGCAGTGGCACAATCTCAGCTCACTGCAACCTCCGCCTCTCGGGTTCAAGCGATTCTCCTGCTTCAGCCTCCTGAGTAGCTGGGATTACAGGTGCCTGCCACCACACCCGGCTAATTTTTGGATTTTTAGTAGAGACAGGGTTTCACCATGTTGGCCGGGCTGGTCTTGAACTCCTGACCTCAAGCAATCCACCCGCCTCAGCCTCCCAGGCATGAGCCACCGTGCCCGGCCTGTACCCAGTTATTTAATCGAATGCTAGCCTAGGTGTTGCTGTGACGGTATTTTGTAGACATAGTTAACATCTACAATCAGTTGATTTTAAATAAAGGAGATGAAACGGCGATAACCTGGGTGGGCCTGAGCGAATCAGTTGAAGGCCTTAAGAACATAAACAGGTTTCCTGTAGAAGAAATTCTGCCTTAAGCCTGCAGCATTAAATCCTGTCTAAGCTTCCACACTTCCAGCCTGCCCTACAGATTTCGGACTTGCCAGCCTGCACAATTGCATAAGTCAATTTGTTGACTCCTCCCCCCCTTTTTTTTTTTTGAGACAGAGTCTTGCTCTGTTGCCCAGGCTGGAGTGCAGTGGCATGATCTCGGCTTACTGCAACCTCTGCCTTCCGGGTTCAAGTGATTCTTGTGCCTCAGCCTCCCAAGTAGCTGGGATTACAGGCACATGCCACCATGCCCAGCTAATTTTTGTGTTTTTAGTAGAGATGGGGTTTCCCCATGCTGGCCAGGCTGGTCCGAAACTCCTGACCTCAGGCAATCCACCCGTCTCTGCCTCCCAAAGTGTTGGGATTACAGGCGTGAGCCACCGTGTCCAGCCCAGTTTCTTAAAATCAATCACTTTCCTGTTGATTCTGTTTCCCTGGAGAGTGCTCACTGTCCCCTTATCCAATACCACAGATTTACTCTTCTCATCCTTTCATGTATTTGATACTCAGTGAATTATTTGAACACTAACTCTGGGCTGGGCCCCATCTTGTCCAATAATTTCCCCTCTGCATATAAGCCCAGACTCAATTTAAGATCCCTAAAACATGCATGTGTTTTAGGGATCTTAGATAGTCCTTAGTGGATCTGGGGTTTCAGGCTATTGAAGATGCCAGGAAGGGAGGACAGAAACCAAACACAGTAAGTTCTCAACACAGAATTCAGAATTTCTCTCTTATTCTGTATGTTTGACCTTCTGACCACATATACAAACACTTTTTGAAACCAAATATGAACACTTTTGGAGATTAAGTCCTCAACCAGTGGGGTCCCTTCATATATCATTATCTGTAGCCTCACTCCCTCAATGATTTCTTTCTTTCTTTTTTTTTTTTTTTTTGAAACGGGGTCTTTCTCTGTCACCCAGGCGGGAGTGCAGTGGCAGGATCTTGGCTCGCTGCAACCTCTGCCTCCCGGGTTCAAGCGATTCTCCTGCCTCAGTCTCCCGAGTAGCTGGAACTACAGGCATGTGACACCATGCCCGGCTAATTTTTTTTTTGTATATTTAGTAGAGACAAGGTTTCACCATGTTGGCCAGGCTGGTCTTGAACTCCTGACCTCAAATGATCTGCCTGCCTCGGCCTCCTAAAGTGCTGGGGTTACAGGTGTGAGCCACCGCGCCCAGCCGTATACACTTCCGTTTGGTTGAAGTTTATGTGTTGTTAGGTTACGGTTTGCCACATAAGGAGGCAGCTTTAGGCCAGATTTCACTTAATTTAAACCAATGGTTTTCTCAATGCTGCAGGGAGGCGAAGGCAGAAAGGCCTAAGCGCTTGATGTGTCTGGAGGGAAATGTCTTCACTAACGTAGAACAACCTGAAATTTCAATGGATCATATCTGAGAAATGAATCTGAGGATGAGTTGAAATCAAATGGACAAAGTCAGGTAGGAGTGAGGACAAAACGCCGATCCTTGATGTTTAATAAATGCTTTCATACGTACCAGGGAACTATTGTTATCTCTATTTGAGAGTTAAAAAACTGGGTGTTCAGAGTGGTTCATCGTTTTACGAAGTCATGTAGCTCCTAAGTGGTAGAGCTGGGATTTGACCCCAGGCAGTTTCATTTCAAGTCTATGTTTATAATAGGTGACTGATGGTTCCCAAAAGATACGTTCACATTCCAACCTCTGGAACCTACCAATGTGACCCTATTTGGAAAAAGGGTCTTTGCAGATGTCATCTAGTGAAGAATCTCCGGACGAGAGTGTCATTAATTGCCTGCTGCACCTTAAATCCAATAACAAGTATCCTCATGAGATAAAAAAGAGGAGAAGACACAGACAAACAGAGTAGAAGGCCACGTGAAGATGGAGACAGAGATTGGAGTGTTGCAGCCATAAGCCAAGGAAGGCCTGCAGCCACCAGGCGCTGGAAGAGAGCAGGAAGGATCCTCCTCTGCAGCCTCCAGAGGGAGGGTGGTCGAGCCGATATCTTGATTTTGGACTTCTGGCCTCCAGCGCTGTGAGAGAATAACCCGCGAGTGTGTGGTGGTTTGTTGTGGCAGGCACAGGAAGCTAACACAGTGCTCTGTAGTTCTACGTGACCCGGCTTCCTCCAGAGCTAGGGGGCCTTCCCTGTAAGTTCATGTTCATCAGTTCCATTGCACAAAGCTGAAGTTGTCCAACAACAGTACTCCAATCCCATACATCCTCAGGGGACCTCGAGGGTTCTAGGCTCTCTCTTCTATGCCAGTTAGGGAGGACAGAATCCAGAAACAGTGAGTTCATGTTTTTTTTTTTTTTTGAGACAGAGTTTCCCTCTTGTTGCCCAGGCTGGACTGCAATGGTGAGATCTTGGCTCACTGCAACCTCCACCTCCTGGGTTCAAGCGATTCTCCTGCCTCAGCCCCCTGAGTAGCTGTGGTTACAGGCACGCCTCACCACTCCAGGCTAATTTTGTATTTTTAGTAGAGATGGGATTTCTCCATGTTGGCCAGGCTGGTCTCGAACTCCTGACCTCAGGTGATCCGCCCGCCTCGGCCTCCCAAAGTGCCGGGATAAGAGGCGTGAGCCACTGTGCCCAGCCAACAGTGAGTTTTTAATACAGAACCCAGAACTTCTCTCCCATTCTGTACTCTCCTCTAACTGTATAAACAAAAATTAATATGCAAAACATTTGTGGCCGGGTGCGGTAGCTCACGCCTGTAATCCCAGCACTTTGGGAGGCCGAGGCGGGTGGATCATGAGGTCAGGAGTTCAAGACCAGCCTGGCCAAGATGGTAAAACCCCGTCTCTACTAAAAATACAAAAAATTAGCCGGGCGCGGTGGCAGGCTCCTGTAATCCCAGTTACTCCAGGGGCTGAGGCAGGAGAATTGCTTGAACTCAGAGAGCGGAGGTGGAAGTGAGCCGAGATTACGCCACTGCAATCCAGACTGGGTGACAGAGTGAGACTCCATCACACACAAAAAATCAAAAAACAAAACAAAACAAAACAAACGAACAAACGTTTGCATCTGAAAGAAATCTGCAGACTTTTGTGTGTTATTTTTATTGATATTTCTCTCAGGTTCATCAACTTGCCAGAAAATCCGCAGAATCTGCAGATATTCTCACTGGAGAAGCCGCAGCGACTGTGAACATTTCAGCCGGGAATGGGAGGAAGGAAAAGCAGTCCTGGGGACATTCTTCGCCCCAGGGGACCGATGATGCTCCATTTAATAGCACTTGCAGATCGAGTCCTGTTTCTGCTTCGAACAGAATGTTCAGGCACCTGAGAGATAGAACAAAGTGCTGAGCTCTGTTCTTCCCATCATTAACCTTAACGGCATTCAGCCAATTCCCATCCATACACAAGAGTCCTACAGATTTTTGAGACCCAAAAGGTTATTTTACTATTGTCTTACCAAATGTATAGGGGTCTCGTCATCAGCATTAGGTAGCAGCTATGTGAATCTTCCAGGGGTAAAGGTCCTCTGCTTCCTCACAGGGATTCTTCCACAATCCCCTCCTGGATGCCACAAACACAGCATGTCCCTCTCCCCGCAATCCCTGCACCTTGCAGGCAACATTTAGTGCATTTTTTTTTTTCTTTTTTTTGAGATAGAGTCTCACCCAGGCTGGAGTGCAGTGGCGCGATCTCGGCTCACTGCAACTTCCACCTCCTGGCTACAAGTGATTCTTCTGCCTCAGCCTCTTGAGTAGCTGGGATTACAGGCATGCGCCACCACACCTGGCTAACTGTTATATTTTTAGTAGAAATGGGGTTTCACCATATTGGCCAGGCTGGCCTGAGCTCGTGATCTGCCCACCTCAGCTTCCCAAAGTGCTGGGATTACAGGCATGAGCCACTGTGCCTGGCTGGTTTTTTTTTTTTTTTTTTTTTGAGACAGAGTCTCACCCAGGCTGGAGTGCAGTGGCATGATCTCAGCTCACTGCAACCTCTGCCTCCCAGGTTCAGGTGATTCTCCCACCTCAGCCTCCTGAGTAGCTGGGACTACAGGCGCATGCCACCACGCCCAGCTAATTTTTGTATTTTTAGTAGAGAAAGGGTTTCACCTTGTTGTCCAGGCTGGTCTCTAACTCCTGGACTCAAGTGATCCACCTGCCTCGGCCTCCCAACGTGCTGGGATTATAGGTGTGAGCCACCGCGCCTGATATCACCACTATCTAATTAATTCTGGAACATTTTCATCATCTTCCCCGAAAATCTCCCCACCCGTCAGCAGTCACTCTCTGTCCCCCCAGCACCTGGCAGCCACCAGTCTCCTTTCTGTCTCTGTGGATGTGTCTGTTCTGGACATTGCATGTGAGTGGAATCATGACTCTGTGGCTTTCGCGTCTGGCTTCCTTCACTCAGCATGACGTTTTCAAGGCTCACCCATCGGCTGGCAAATGGCAGAGCTGCATTCCTTTCCATGGCTGAGTGATCCTCTGTTGGATGGATATGGCCGCACTTTGTGTGAACATGCAGGTTGTTTCTGCTTTGGGGCTATGAATAATACCGCTATGAACTTTCATGTATAGGTTTTTGTGTGGATGTATCATTTCTCTTGGGTATCTACCTAGGAGTGAGATTGCTGGGTTATAGGGTAACACCATGTTTAACTTTCTCAGGAATTGCTAACCTGTTTTCCAAAACGTCTGACACTTTTGTGACTTAACTGCTTGGTGCCTGAGTTTACCGTGATGGTTAAAGAATATTCCTGGCCGGGCATGGAGGCTCAGGCCTATAATCCCAGCACTTTGGGAGGCTGAGGCAGGTGGATCACTTGAGGTCAGGAGTTCGAGACCAGCCTGGCCAACATGATGAAACCCCATCTGTACTAAAAATACAGAAATTAGCTGGGTGTGGTGGTGCGCACCTGTAGTCTCAGCTACTCAGGAGGCTGAGGCAGAAGAATCACGTGAACCTGGGAGGCAGAGGTTGCAGTGAGCTGAGGGCAATGGAGTGAGACTCTGTCTCAAAAAAACAAAACAAAACAAAACCAAAGAATATTCATGAGAAGGATACTTTGAGAAGTACCCAGCACAGTGCCTGGCTCACATTACTCGCTCTACATTAGCTGTGATTATCATCAGTTAGGGCTAGAAAAATTGTTATTATGAGTCTGAAAAGCCAGATCAACTGTCAAGGGGTACTGTGAAAACTGAATGAGTTGGCTGGGCACAGTGGATTACACACCCGTAATCCCAGAACTTTGGGAGGCCAAGGTGGGAGGATTACTTGAGTCCAGGAGTTGGAGACCAGCCTGGGCAACAGAGTGAGACCCCATCTCAATTTTTAAAAAATTTTTATGGGCCGGGTGTGGTGGCTCACACCTGTAATCCCAGCACTTTGGGAGGTTGAGGCGGGCGGATCACAAGGTCAGGAGATCGAGACCATCCTGGCTAACACGGTGAAATCTTGTCTCTACTGAAAATATAAAAAATTAGCCGGCCGTGGTGGTGGGCGCCTGTAGTCCCAGCTACTCAGGAGGCTGAGGCAAGAGAATGGCGTGGACCTGGGAAGCAGAGATTGCTGTGAGCCGAGATCGCACCACTGCACTCCAGCCTGGGCGACAGAGTGAGACTCCATTAAAAAAAAAAATTATATAAAAAAATTAATTAAATATAAAAACCTGAATGAGTTAATGGCAGAAGTGATTAGCACAGCACCTGTTACACATTGAGCACGTAATAAAATTAGCTGTCATTATGACTGACAGGCATTTGACCGGCTAAGAACAAATGTCCAGAGACAGAATGAACCCTGGTACTGCCAGTCACTGACTATGTGTCCACGGGCAGGTCCCGTAACATCTCTGGGCCTCAGTTTCCCTTTCTGTATGATGGTCATAATGACAGTACCTGCCTCAAAGGATGACTGCACCAGTTAATAAACATAGATGTGTAGGCCGGGCACGGTGGCTCATGCCTGTAATCCCAGCACTTTGGGAGGCTGAGGCAGGCAGATTACTTGAGATCAGGAGTTCGTATCCAGCCTGGCCAACATGGAGAAACCCTATCTCTACTAAAAAATACCAAAATTAGCTGGGGGTGATTGGGGGCGCCTGTAATCCCAGCTACTCAGGAGGCTGAGGTACAAGAATCACTTGAACCTGGGAGGCAGAGGTTGCAGTGAGCTGAGATTGCGCCACTGTACTCCAGGCTGGGCGACAGAGACTCTGTCTTAAAGAAACAAAAACAAAAACATTGCGTAGTGACTACTACATACTAAGTGTTATGTAAATACCAGCTCTTAGCAGCATTATATTTTTTTGTTATGTGACTTTCAGAAAACCATGGCCCAAGCTTACCCCGCTAGAAGCTATGGGCCCATTTCTGTCTGAGACAGGCATGCTTATGCCCATTTTGTAGATGAAGAAACTGAGATTCAGGGAAAGGAAGTCTCACAGCCAGAAAGTAGAGGTGGGAGTCCAAAGGCTTTGCTCTGAACCCCTGACCCTAACTTGTGGGAGCCTCCTCTCTTAGGAAAGAGAGTCATTTTGTCCTCTCTCTCTTTTTTGTTTTTGTTTTTTTTTGGAGATAGAATAGAGTCTTGCTTAGTGCCCAGGTTGGAGTGCAGTGGCACAATCTTGGCTCACTGCAACCTCCGCCTCCCGGGTTCAAGTGATTCTCCTGCCTCAGCTTCCCAAGTAGCTGGGATTGCAGGCACCCACCACCACACCGAGCTAATTTTTGTATTTTTAGTAGAGATGGGGGTTCACCATGTTGGCCAGGCTGCTCCAGAAATCCTGGGCTCAAGTGATCCTCCTGCCTTGGCCTCCTGTGAGCCACCATGCCTGGCCAGCAAGATCATTTCCTGGCACAGGATAACAACAAGCATTCAGAGAAAGCATGCTTCTCCAAAAATCTCCAAAGTTGCTTAATAAACCATCATGCTTTATCCAAAATTCTGGTCTAAACTTTAATTCTTCTTGAAGTTTTCACACTCTTCCTCACACATGAGTATCTGCCTCCTCTTATGAAGTATTATTTGTGTGGAAGATTCCAAGAAGGCTGGGACTTCATGGATGCGACTCATAGAATTAACATCAGCAATGAGGGAACTTCATTGTCTCAAATAACCAAACCAAGGGAAAGGTGGAAGTAGAATTCCAGATAACTGGATTCAGAAGCATCCGCTTCATTCTCTCCTACTGCATGTGGGCTTTTGGTTCACAGCAGGGAACAAGGCTTAAGCATCTTCCTTTGATCTCCTGAAACTTCAGGTAACAGAAAAGTCTTCCCTTACCTGCATCATCAGTTAGAAGAGTCATGACTCTAGCTGGGTCATGAGTCCATACCCAGGGGGACAGGTTCATATGCTATGTCTTGAGTCAACTTCCAGTTCTGTGGTCTGAGCGTCTGTAAGTCATTGCTGAAGTTGAGCATGCTCGAGCTGGGGGACTGGGGCAGGTTTTATAAGTATAGGGTAATGAAGTGTGATCTGATTGGATCTTGCGGTGAGGTGATGCCAGGAGGCATGATTTGATTGGATCTTGCAAGGAGGTGATGCCAGGAGGCATGATCTGATTGGATCCTGCGATGGGGTGATAACAGGGCTTGATCTGATTGGATCCTGGATCTTGCCTTCGTAGCCTCCAATGTTTAATTCAGTCCCCACTCCTCAGTCTGCTTCTCGGTCTTAGCACTTAGGCTCCCCCTGAGGTTACATAGTTGGTTCATCTTGGGATGCCCAGGTTATGGGACTTTCAACCCGCAGGCCCATGGCAACTGGAAAACAACTCAGAACTTGGTTACATAAAAGTTGAGCCAGTCTGGTGTAGTTACTTTTCGTTTTGAAAATGAATCTAGCTCTCACAAATCACATCCGCACTTAAAAAATGTTGCTGGGCGTGTTGGTTCACGCCTGTAATCCCAGCACTTTGGGAGGCTGAGGCAGGAGAATCTCTTGAGCCCGTGAATTTGAGACCAGCCTGGACAACATAGTGACTTCATCTCTACATAAAACATTAAAACATTAGCTGGGTGTGGTGGTGCATGTCTGTCATTCCAGCTACTGGGGAGGCTGAGGTGGGAGAATTGCTTGAGCCTGGGAGGTGAAGGTTGCAGTGAACCGTGATCACACCATTGCACTCCAGCCTGGGTGACAGAGTGAGATCCTGTCGCAAAAGCATGTATATTGGTGGGTAGACCAGTGGTATATCCATATAATTGAATATTACTCAGACAGACTAAGGAATGAAGCACTGATGCAAGCTATAATGTGGACGAATCTGAAAAACATGCTGAGTGAAAGAAGTCAGGAACCAAAGGTCATATGTTGTATAATTCCATGTATGTATGTATGTATGTATGTATTTAGAGATGGAGTCTTGCTCTGTCGCCCAGGCTGGAGTGCAGTGGCATGATCTTGGCTCACCACAATCTCCGTCTCCTGGGTTCAAGTGATTCTCCTGCCTGAGCCTCCTGGGTAGCTGTAATTACAGGCGCCCGCCACCACGCCTGGCTAATTTTTGTACTTTTAGTGGAGACAGGGTTTCACCATGTTGGCCAGCTAGGCTGGTCTCGAACTCCTGACCTCAAGTGATCTGCCTGCCTCGGCCTCCAGAGTGCTGGGATTACCGGTGTGAGGCACCATTCCTGGCTTTTTTTTTTTTTTTGAGATGGAGTCTTGCTCTGTCACCCAGGCTGGAATATAGTGGTGTAATTTCTGCCCACTGCCATCTCCACCTCCCAGATTCAAGTGATTCTCCTGCCTTAGCCTCCCAAGTAGCTGGGACTACAGGCATGCACCACCATGTCTGGCTAATTTTTATATTTTTAGTAGAGATGGGGTTTCTCCATGTAGGCTAGGCTGGTCTCGAACTCCTGACCTCAAGTGATCTACCCACCTTGGTCTCCAAAAGTGCTGGGATTACAGGCGTGAGCCACTGCGCCTGGCCATGGCTGTGCCTTTTTTCAATAAAAGGAGTAATCAACATGGAAAAGAGATCAAATCTTTATTGATCAGAATGGTCAGGATTGGAAAGGATAGAATTATATTTTGAGAGGCAGCTGATGAATGTGTGACTTCTGTCTCTTCAAGAACGCCAAGAGGTATCTAAGTACTATGGAGGAAAAAGAGGCGTTAGAATGGTGTCATAGTTTTTCACCCTGCAAGGATCCATGTCACAATCTCCTACCCTGATAGACAACTGTTTTTCCTGCCTGATGGGAGATCTGGTCTACCCTCCAAAACTAAATAGTGTGGGTAAATGGGTCAGGAGAAGGGCGGAGGAGCATGAAAGATTAGTGGCCTCAGAAGGGTGTAAGTATTTCTCTTTGCCTTTCAAATTAAATATACGATTATAGATTATTTTAATGACCACATTGCTATCTATTATTTGAAAAAAATATGTAGCAAATTGATTATTTTCAGTGTTAAGAAAGTTGTTAAAAATGGACAGTCTTGGCCAGGTGTGGTGGCTCACGCCTGTCACCCCAGCACCTTGAGAGGCTGAGGCGGGTGGATCATCTGAGGTCAGGAATTTGAGACCAGCCTGGCCAACATGGCAAAATCCTTTCTCTACTAAAAATACAAAAAATTAGCTGGGCGTGGTGGCATGCGCCTGTAATCCCAGCTACTTGGGAGGTCAAGGCAGGAGAATCGTTTGAACCCAGGAGGCTGGGCACTGTGGCTCATTCCTGTAATCCCATTGCTTTGAGAGGCTAAGGCGGGAGAATTGTTTGAGCCCAGGAGTTCGAGGCTACAGTGAGCTATGATTATGCCACTGCACTCCAGCCTGGGTGACAGAGTGAGACAGTCTCTAAAAACAAATGTTAAAAAAAGAAAAAAAAAAGGCAGTCTTCTAAAGTTTATGGAGGATAATTTGGAATAACTTAAAATTTAACACACACACACACACACACACATACAATTAACATGTACATATCTTTTGACTCAGTAATTACTCAACTATTCCAATGGGAGTAAAATAAAAAAAAAACCACAAACGCAAACACTTCCTCAAAGATGAATATAGAAGGTATTCCCTTGGTCCTGGTAGTGTCAAAATATTTGACAATTAAATCATGCTCTAATATGCGAATGGTATATCCATATTATGAAATGTAACAAGGTAATGAAAATAAGGTATATTTCTACATTCACATAGAAAATCCCTATGAAGCATTTTTTTTTTTTTTTTTTGAGACGGAGTCTCGCTCTGTGGCCCAGGCTGGAGTGCAGTGGCCGGATCTCAGCTCACTGCAAGCTCCGCCTCCCGAGTTCACACCATTCTCCTGCCTCAGCCTCCCGAGTAGCTGGGACTCCAGGTGCCCGCCACCTCGCCCGGCTAGTTTTTTGTATTTTTTTAGTAGAGACGGGGTTTCACCATGTTAGCCAGGATGGTCTCGATCTCCTGACCTCGTTATCTGCCCGCCTCGGCCTCCCAAAGTGCTGGGATTACAGGCTTGAGCCACCGCGCCCGGCCGAAGCATGTTAAATGAAGATCAAGTCTCAGACCAAAGTGGATAGTATTATTCATTGATATTTTAAGAGGCTTTAAAATGCTTATATATGTGTAAATGCATAAAATGAACCTGGAAGAACACATCCCAAATTTTTTTTTTTTTTTTTTTTTTTTGCTGTGGAAGGGAATAGGAAGAGACAAGGGAATGTGAGAGGGAATACTGCTAACATTTTGCTCCCTATATTTATATGGTGTTGCATTGAGATGGTATTCTCACGGAGGAGCATGTGCTAGCTCATATGAGGTTTCAGGGACTTGAAAAGTCCCGAGGAAGGCCGGGCACAGTGGCTCACGCCTGTAATCCCAACACTTTGGGAGGCCGAGGCGGGCGGATCACCTGAGGTCGGGAGTTTGAGACCAGCCTGACCAACATGGTGAAACCCCGTCTCTACTAAAAATGCAAAATTACAAAATTAGCTGGGTGTGGTGGCAGGTGCCTGTAGTCCCAGCTATTCAGGAGGCTGAGGCAGGAGAATCGCTTGAACCCAGGAGGCGGAGGTTGCAGTGAGCTGAGATCAAGCCATTGTTCTCTGGCCTGGGCCACAAGACTGAAACTCTGTCTCAATAAATAAATAAATAAATACATAAAATAAATAAAAAAAGAAAAGTCCCGAGGAAACAGTAGCTGTATGAACAGTGGGACTGGAGGGTGATGGCCAAGCACCACTGATACTCTAAGGTAATGAAAAGCTGCAGGTGAGCAACAGTCAATGGAAAGCCAGGTGTGGAAACCTGAGCAGCTGCCTGGTGTCTTACCAAGAAAGTGAATGAAGCTGCAGACCAGCCTAGGAATAATTAACTTCTGGCCCAACTCCAGAGAAGGTTCAAGGCTCAACAAAGCCAGTAAGGGGTGAGGAGGAGGTGGGGAAACGCCAGTAAGGGGTCAGGAGAAGGTGGGAAAACAGACCCTTTGCGCATCTCAAACAACACAGTGGCTACGCCCGAGTTCCTAATAGTGCTGTGATGTTTCTGGAGTCCCCAACAGAACGGTGAACACAGTCACTTTCCAGCCTCACAGTGCAAACAGGGAAAAGCAGTCACTCAGCTTGATTCGAATGCAATGCCCCACAGGATTCAGGAGGAAAGGATGGGAAGGGGGTGAGGGATAATACTGCTCGGGTGACGAGTGCACCAAAACTCACAAATCCCTACTAAAGAATTTACTCAGATAACCAAACACCACCTGTTCCCCAATAACCTATGGAAATAAAAAAATTTCAAACATGAGACCAGGCGTGTTGGCTCGTGCCTGTAATCCCAGCACTTTGGGAGGCTGAGGCAGGTGGCTCACCCGAGGTCAGGAGTTCAAGACCAGCCTGGCCAACACGGTAAAACCCCATCTCTACTAAAAATACAAAATTAGCCGGGTGTGGTGGTGCACACCTGTAATCCCAGTAACTCGGGTGGCTGAAGCAGGGGAATCGCTTGAACCCGGGAGGGGGAGATTGCAGTGAGCCGAGGTTGTGCCATTGCACCGCAGCTGGGGCAATAAGAGCGAAACTCGTCTCAAAACAAAAAAATAAAATAAAAATTTAAAAAACCCCTAAAACCGAAATGCCCCACAGGAATCTTTGTCTCTGTGCCACTGATGTTATGAATAATGACTCCAAAGATGTTTCTGAATAAATGGCTCTGAGTTCTGACAAGAGCGCATCTTGCTGTTGGGAAGGATGAATACTGACTTTAACCACCCCTGACCCTGGGTTCTGTCTGAGGCTTCATCTCTTAGAGGCCAATGGGCTAAGGCGTCCGGGCTTGCCACGTCCATTCCCATATACATAAAATGGCAGTTTTGATGGAGAGAGAGGTAATGAGTGAGATGCTTATAATAGAGTTTATAGTAGGGATTCATTTAATGGTGCCTATTCGTGAGTGGTCTTTAAATAACATCTCATTAAGGTGAGGGGATTTGACACCTGGGTTTGGGCAGAACCCAAGACTCCCAAGCCTGTTTCCTCATTGGTGTATGGGCGTGATGATTCCTATAGTCCCTTCCTGAGGTCACAGTGCAGGTTAAATGAGGTGCTGGGCAGGAATTACTCAGCATGGTGGCCAGAGCTTATTGTGATCAATCAAATCCTCACTAAATAGCACAGAGCACAGGGATGCGTGGACTCTCCCATGTCTCCTGACTCTGCTTTTCTGTTTCTCTTGTGTTTTTCTTCTCTTTTCTTTCTTTTCTTTTTTCTTTCTTTCTTTTTTTTTGAGACGGAGTCTCGCTGTGTTGCCCAGGCTGGAGTGCAGTAGCGCGATCTCAGCTCACTGCAAGTTTCACCTCCCGGGTTCACGCCATTCTCCTGTCTCAGCCTTCTGAGTAGCTGGGACTACAGGCGCCCGCCACCATGCCCAGCTAATTTTTTTTTTGTATTTTTAGTAGAGACTGGGTTCTTTTCTCTTTTTGAGACAGGGTCTTACTCTGTCACCCAGGCTGGAGTGCAGTACCATCATGCTCACTCAGCTAATATTTATTTATTTATTTATTTATTTATTTATTTATTTATTTATTTATTTAGAGAAGGAGTCTTGCTCTGTCATCCAGGCTGGAGTGCAATGGCATGAACTCGGCTCACTGCAACCTCCACCTCCGGAGTTCAAGAGATTCTCCTGTCTCAGTCTCCTGAGTCGCTGGGATTACAGGCGCCCACCACCACACCTGGCTCATTTTTGTATTTTTAGTAGAGATGGGGTTTTGCCATGTTGACCAGGCTGGTCTCGAACTCCTGACCTCAGGTAATCCTACTGTCTTGGCCTCCCAAAGTGCTGATATTACAGGCATGAGCCACTGTACTTGGCCTATTTTTTTTCTTTTTTTTTTAGTTTTTGTAGACATGGGGGTTTCACTATGTTGCCCAGGCTGGTCTCCAACTTCTAGACTCAAGTGATCCTCTCACATTGGCCTCCCAAAGTGCTGGGATTGCTGGTGTGAACCCATCGTGCCTGGCCTCTTTTCAATGGAAACTAAACTTATTTCTTCACCAGCCTGGGATCAAGGACTGGTCATCCAAGGCAGAGGTCAGAGGTCTTTTTAGTAGGGCCCAGTGGCCAACTTCAACCCAACCCACTGTCAGTGTTTGTATAGCCCATGCCATGAACTAATGGTTTTCTCATTTTTATATGGCTGACCAAAACAACAACAAGAACAACAACAACAACAACAAAAAAAGAAAAGGCAACTAAAACTTTTCCATACCTGAAATTTATATGAGATCCAAATCTCAGGATACATAAATAAAATATTATTGGGCCAGGTACAGTGGCTCATGCCTGTAATCTCAGCAATCTGGAAGGCTGAGGAGGGAGGATCACTTGAACCCAGAAATTCAAGACCAGCCTGAGCAACACAGTGAGACCCCGGTCTCTAAAAATAAAAAAATTAGCCAAAGATGTTTCCATCTTTGTCGTACGTTTTTGTTGATGAAGAGAAGCTGTGTGTGGCATGTGCCTGTGGTCCCAGCTACTTGGGAGGCTGAGGTGGGAGGATTGCTTGAGCCTGGGAGGTTGAGGCTGCAGTAAGTTGTGATTGCACCACTGCACTCCAGCCTGGATGACTGAGTGAGTCCCTGTTTTAAAAAAAATATTGGAACACAGCCACATTCTTTTTTTTTTTTTTCTGTTCTGAGACGGAATCTTGCTCTGTTGCCCATGCTGCAGTGTGGTGGCGCCATCTTGGCTCACTGCAACCTTTGCCTCCTGGGTTCAAGCGATTCCTCTGCCTCAGCCTCCTGAGGAGCTGGGACTACAGGCGCCCGCCACCATGCCCGGCTAATTTTTGTATTTTTAGTAGAGATGGGGTTTTGCCATGTGGGCCAGGCTGGTCTCGAACTCCTGACCTCAGGCAATCCTATTGCCTCGGCCTCCCAAAGTGCTAAAATTACAGGCGTGAGCCCCCACACCTGGCCCGTTCATTTGTTTTTGTATTGCTTGTGGCTGCTTTTGTGCTGCAATGGCAGAGTTGAGTATTTGTGACAGAAACCACATGACCTGCTCAGCCTAAGGTATTTACTATTGGGCCCTTCACAGGAAATGTTTGCCAACTGCTGGTCTAAGCCATTACCAGTTAATCTAAGCTGCAAGCTCCCCACTCCCTTACTCCAGAGGATTCTCACTTTAAGAGATCTATACGGGACCAGGCACGGTGGCTCATGCCTGTAATCCCAGCACTTTGGGAGGACGAGACGGGCAGATCACCTGAGGTCGGGAGTTCCTAGACCAGCCTGACAAACGTGACCGTCTGTACTAAAAATACAAAATTAGCCGGGTGTGGTGGCGCATGCCTGTAATTCCAGCTACTCGGGAGGCTGAGGCAGGAGAATCGCTTGAACCCAAGAGGTGGATGTTGCAGTGGGAGAGATCGCGCCATTGCACTCCAGCCTGGGCAACAAGAGCGAAACTCCATCTCCAAAAAAAAAAAAAAAAAAAATCTGTAGGATCCCCCATTCCACCATTCCCCAACCAGCTTACTTCTGAGGAGAACATTGCTTCCATTTCCTATCTTTATTGTAATTTTTTGTCAATGAACACCAACTCCGATTCAGAATATAGCCTTCCTTGGTGCAATTGTGAATGACTTTTTGTCTGAAGACGAAGGGGAAGACACACTGAGGAGAATCTGCAGGGAAAATGGGGGCAGAGGGGGAATTATGAACACAGACAGTTTCTAAAGAATTGTTTAATTTTTAATGTATGTAAGTACTTAGGCATATATATTTATGGAGTATATGGGATACTTTAATACAGACAGACAATGCATAACAATCACATCAAAGTAAATGGGGTATCCATCACCCCAAGCATTTAGCCTTCATATTACAGACAATCCAATCATACTCTTTTAGTTATTTCAAACTGTATAAATTGTTATTGACTATAGTCACCCTATTGTGCCATCAAATACTAGATCTTATTTATTCTTTTATTTATTTATTTTTTTGGAGACAGAGTTTCACTCTTGTTGTCCAGGCTGGAGTGCAGTGGCGCAATCTTGACTCACTGCAACCTCTGCCTCCCATGTTCAAGTGATTCTCTTGCCTCAGCCTCCCGAGTAGCTGGGATTACAGGTGCCACCACCACGCCCGGTTAATTTTTGTATTTTTAGTAGAGATGGGGTTGCACTATGTTGGCCAGGCTGGTCTTGAACTCCTGACCTCAGGTGATCCACCCGCCTCGGCCTCCCAAAGTGCTGGGATTACAGGTGTGAGCCACTGAGTCCGGCCTACATCTTATTTATTCTTTCTAATTATTTATTTTACCCATTAGTCATTCTCCACTTCCCCACCCCATTCCCTCTTCCTAGCCTCTCATGACCATCCTTCTATGCTCTGTCTCCATGAATTCAATTGTTGTTATTTTTAGCTCCCACAAATAAGTGAGAACATGAGAAGTTTCTCGTTCTGTGCCTGGCTTATTTAACTTGACAAAATGACCTCCATTCATGTTGTTGCAAACGACAGGATCTCATTCTTTTTTATGGCTGAATAGTACTCCATTGTGCAAAGAAAATGTGTACCAAATTTTCTTTATCCATTCATCTGTTGACAGGCACCTTGGTTGCTTCCAAATCTTGGCTATTGAGAACAGTGCTGCAATAAATATGGGAGTGCAGATGTCTCTTTGACATACGAGTTTCCTTTCTTTTGGAAATATACCCAGGAGTGGGATTGCTGGATGGTATTGAGGCTGTAGAACAGGGATATAGGGTAACCAAGGGTTAAGGTAGAAGTAAAAGAACAGCAGGTGCAGCCAGTTTTAGGCAAGATTAGGCAGCATCCAGGTCACATCCTTACTCCTATGATAAGACAGTAGTCTCCATTCCAGCCTCTGATTGACTGTGGGCCAAATCTCCACTTCAGCCTCTGATTGGTCATGGGCAAATCCTTCATAAGGTGTAACCAATTGGAGGCCTCTAAAGGGTACCTAGGGGTGTTACCTAATTCTTCTAGCCTAATGAGAACCCTAGAGGGCATTGTAATTGGTGTGCTTGAGCCTGTTGCTCAAGCCAGCTCCCACTCTGTGGAGTGTACTTTTGCTTCAATAAATCTGTGCTGTCATTACTCCATTCTTTTGCTGCTTTGTTTGTCTTTTGTTGCTTTGTTTGTGTGTTTTGTTTGATTCTTTGTTCAACACGCTAAGAACCTGGACAACTGACTGTCAAGACCTTCCATCTGGTAACAGTATGGCAGCTCTGTTTTCAGTTTTTTGAGGAACCTCCAAACTTCTCCACAGTGGTTGTACTAACTCACATTTCCTGAGAGACTTGTTTGTTTGTTTGTTTGTTTTTATGAGATGGATTCTTGCTTTGTCACCAGGCTGGAGTGCAGTGGCGTGATCTCAGCTCATTGTAACCTCCAAGTCCCGGGTTCAAGTCATTCTCCTGCCTCAGCCTCCCAGGTAGCTGTGACTACAGGTGCCTGCCACCATGCCCAGATAATTTTTGTATTTTTAGTAGAGATGGGGTTTCACCATGTTGGCCAGGATGGTCTCGATCTCTTGACTTTGTGGCCCACTCACCTTGGCCTCCCAAAGTGCTGGGATTACAGGTCTGAGCCACTGTGCCCGGCCTTCCTGAGAGTTTTAAGTGTAATCATTGCTGAACTAACTGCACACCATGCTACTTTTCATGTTTTTTTGAGACTGAGTCTTACTCTGTCACCCAAGTTGGAGTGCAGTGGCATGATCTTGGCTCACTGTAACCTCCTCCTCTTGGGTTTAAGAAATTCTCCTACCTCAGCCTCCTGAGTAGCTGGGATTACAGGCGTATACCACTACACCTGGCTAATTTTTGTATTTTTAGTAGAGATGGGGTTTTACCATGTTGGCCAGGCTGGTCTCGAACTCCTGACCTCAGATGATCCGTCCACCTCGGCCTCCCAAAGTGCTGGGATTACAGGTATGAGCCATTGATCCCGGCCAAACCATGCTTTATTGACCACACTGAGCTATTTTCAAAGCAATTAAAATTTTGTAAAGGAGTCAGGATTTGAACTCAAGTCTGTCTGACACCAAAAACCATGTAGCCAGCTGCTATTCACTACTTCTTGGGTCCTGGGCATCTAGGACAGTCCAACCCAGGGTACTCACCCAGCCCTGTGCAGTAGCGCCACCTGCCTTGGAATTCCTTGTCAAGAGAACACCAGTCAAAGTCACTGTGGGTGGAGATGCAGCTGTAGTAGGTGACATCACCATAGGTAAATGGGAAGATGCAGGGTTCATGGGAGATCACTGGAAAAGAAAAGACACGTTGGGTTGGGCACGGTGGCTCACGCCTGTAATCCCAGCACTCTGGGAGGCCGAGGCGGGTGGATCACGAGGTCAGGAGTTCAAGACCAGCCTGGCCAAGATGGTGAAACCCCGTCTCTACTAAAAATACAAAAATTAGCTGGGCGTGGTGGCGGGCACCTGTAATCCCAGCTACTCAGGAGGCTGAGGCAGAGAATTTCTTGTATCTGGGAGGCAGAGGTTGCAGTGAGACAAGATCATACTGCTGTACTCCAGTCTGGGCGACAGAGCAAGACTCTGTCAAAAAAAAAAGAAAAAGACAAGACACCCTGAATGTAGGGCCGGCTTACAAAGTGATTTTTTATTTTTATTTTAATTTTTTATTTTTGAGACAGGATCTAGCTCTGTTGCCTAGGCTGGAGTGCAGTGGTGCAATCATGGCTCACTGCAGCCTCAGATTCCTAGGCTCAAGTGATCCTCCTGCCTCAGGCTCCCAAGTAGCTGGGACTACAGGTGGATACCACCACGCCTGGCTAATATTTGTATGTTTTGTAGAGACGAGGTTTTGCCATGTTGCCCAGACTGGTCTCGAACTCCTAGACTCCAGGAATCCATCCATCTCGGCAAAGTGCTGGGATGACAGGCATGAGCCACTGTGCCCGGCCGGACAAAGGGAATTGACTTTTAAATGTCCATCTCGATGATCTGCACTGTGCTTCTCATACATCCCTCCATATCTGCATGTATTAGGTTGCAGCAAAAGTAATCGCGGTTTTTGACAGTTAGCTGGTTTCACTAACTGCCCTTCCTGTGTGTGGTGGAAGATACAAGTGAATATCAAAGGAAGCCTTAATTCAACCCAGGGCTGAAAGCAGACTGGAGTTGCTGGCTTCCTTTTCATGGAAGTCCTCTAGCAACTGTACACCTGATTTCCCTAAGCCAAAACTCTCGAGTCCTTTTTTCTTTTTCTTTTTAGACAGGAGAGGAATGGAGATGAGGTAATCATGGGCACATGGAGAAGTCATGATGAGAAAGTGGACAAGCATTTTATTCTAATCTTTTTTTTTTTTTTCCTTTTGAGACCGAGTCCTACTCTGTTGCCCAGGCTGTAGTGTGGTGATGCGATCTCAGCTCACTGCAAGCTCCGCCTCCTGGGTTCACGCCATTCTCTTGCTGCAATCTCCTGAGTAGCTGGGACTACAGGCGCCCACCACCACGCCCGGCTAATTTTTTGTATTTTTAGTAGGGACGGGGTTTCACTGTGTTAGCCAGGATGGTCTCGATTTCCCGACCTCGTGATCCGCCTGCCTTGGCCTCCCAAAGTGCTGGGATTACAAGCGTGAGCCACAGTGCCGGCCTCTCTCTCTCTCTTTTTTTTTCTTTTTTAATTTAAAGAGACAGGATCTCACTCTGTCATCCAGGCTGGAGTGCAGTGGCATGATCACGGCTCACTGCTGCCTCAAACTCCTGGGATTAAGCGATCCTCCTGTTTCAGCCTCCTGAGTAGCTGGAATTACAGGTGTGTGCCCCCACACCTGGCTAATTTTCTAAGTTTTTGTTAAGGCAAGGTCTTGCTATGTTGCCCAGGTTGGTCTTGAACTTCCAGGCTCAAGTGATCCTCCTGCTTCAGTCTCCCGAAGTGCTGGGATTACAGGCCGAGCCACGGCGCCCAGCCTGTAAATTTACTAAAAATTGTTGAATGGTAAACTTTAAAATGGATGAAGTTTATGGAATGTAGATTGTACCTCGATAAAGCTGTTCAATTTATCAAACAAGCAAGCAAACAATAAAAACTACCAATGCTTTTTTCGGAAGTTTAATTCATAGAAGTAGAGAGTAGAACGGTGGTTACTGGAGG
The DNA here is from genome assembly GCF_002776525.5 of Piliocolobus tephrosceles. Lineage (NCBI taxonomy): Eukaryota > Metazoa > Chordata > Mammalia > Primates > Cercopithecidae > Piliocolobus > Piliocolobus tephrosceles. The sequence goes on along the minus strand of NC_045454.1, from coordinate 10,089,449 downwards.
CTGGGGGTGTGGCATGGGGACTAGGGAGATGTTAAGCGTGATAGAGTTTCGGTTAGACAGGAGGAGTAAGTTTTAGAGATCTGTTGGACAGCACGGTGACTATTAAATTTCAAAACTGCTAAAGATTAGGTTTGATTTTATTGTTTATTTATTTTTAGCTGGAGTCTCGCTCTGTTGTCCAGGCTGGAGTGCATTGGCGTGATCTCTGCTCACTGCAACCTCCGCCTTCCAGGTTCCAATGATTCTCCTGTCAGCCTCCTGAGTAGCTGGGATTACAGGTGCCCACCACCACGCCCGGCTAATTTTTGTATTTTTAATAGAGACAGAGTTTCACCATGTTGGCCAGGCTGCTCTCGAACTCCTGACCTCATGATCTGCCCACCTCGGCCTCCCAAAGTGCTGGGATTACAGGCGTGAGCCACTGAGCCCGGCCAAAAAATTAAATGTTAAATGTTCTGACCGTAAAAAAATAAGTATGTGAGGTGATGGATATGTTACTCAGCCTGATTTAACCATTCCTCAGTGTAAAAATACATCACAATATCCAATTCTACCCCACAAATATATACGATCATTATTTGTTAATTAAAAATAAAACAAAATAATGAACAAACAAAAAGCTGCGGCACAAATGCTGATGTTAGTTACAATGGAGGAGAGAGCAGTTTTTGGAGGGGCAAGGGAGGAAATCTCGAATAGTGAACTGAACTGGATCTTGAAACATGGTTTGGCTGCTATGACCACGAATGGTCCTTTTTTTTTTTTTTTTTTTTTTTTTTGAGACTGGATCTCACTCTGTTGCCCTGGCTGGAGTGCAGAGGTGTGATCACAGCTCACTGCAGCCTTAATCTCCTGGGCTTGAGTGATCCTCTCACCTCAGCCTCCCAAGTAGCTGGGATTACAGGTTCGCACCACCACACCTTGGCAATTTTTGTGTTTTTAGTAGAGATAGGGTCTTGCTATGTTGCCCAGGCTGGTCTTGAACTCTTGGGCTCAAGTGATTCTCCCGCTTTGGTCTCCCAAAGTACTGGAATTACAGGCGTGAGTCCCCAGACCTGGCAACAGAGGGCCTTTCACGCCACAAGAACGGCAGAGGAAAGGGTGAGATGGCAAGAAAGTGCAAGGGACTTCAGGAATATAATATTGCTTAAGGGGTGGGGCTAGCACGTGAGACGTTAACAAATTAAGAGATGGTCTCCCTACCTTGAGTTGGAGGGTGCAAATGTGCAATCAGTTCTGAAAGAGAAAAGAAAGGGTAACATTTAGATCCCTCCTGAGTTACTCTATTCCCAGAGTAATGGCTGTGAAAAGTACCTCAACATTCAAGCAGCCAACTGTTCTGTTGTAAAACACCTACGATATCATACCCATGAACACTTCGAATTGGGAGACTGTGCATCTACTCATGAAAGCCCATTTATTTATTTTATTTTATTTTATTTTTTTGAGATGGATCTCGGCTCACTGCAACCTCCGTCTCCTAGGTTCCAGTGATTTTTGTGCCTCAGCCTCCCGAGGAGCTGGGATTATGGGTGCTGACCACCACACCCGGCTAATATTTGTATTTTTAGTAAAGATGGGGTTTTACCATCTTGGCCAGGCTGGTCTCGAACTCCCAACCTCAAGTGATCCTCCTGCCTCCACCTCTCAAAGTGCTGGGATTACAAGCGTGAGCCACTGCACCCGGTCTGAAAGCCCATTTATTCAGACAAGGAACTCTGAGCATTCAAAGGGCTTTCTTTTCATTTTTGAAACATTTGCTTATTTATTTAATTTATTGAGAGGGACAGAGTCTCGCCCTGTTGCCCACGCTGGAGTGCAGTGGTACGACGATGGCTCACTGCAGCCTCGACCCCCTGGGCTCAAACCATTGGCCCCACTAGGATGGACAGGCATGAGCCATCACGTGCAGCTCATTTTTGTATTTTTATTTGGTAGATATGGGGTTTTGCTACGTTGCCCAGGCTGATCTTGACCTCTTAGGCTCAAGAGATCTGCCTGCTACAGCCTCCTGAGTAGCTCCGACCATAGGCACATGCTGTCACGCCTGGCTCCTGCAAAGGCTTGTCTAGGGTTAGGTGACAGTAAACTCACTCTATCAATGTTAGTCAACGTCCATCTATTTGTTGAAATTCTGCAATTCTCCAGGTCAGAGAGAATCCTCTAGCTTTTACCCCCATGTCCACGTTTCAGGAAAACAACGTGTCAGTTCACTGCATGAGATTGCATTTTCCCAGAAGCCTCAGTGGTGTTTTTTTTCTTCTTCTTCTACAAAATTGGGCTCTTTCATCATCCTTGAGCCTATTTTAGGGCGTTTAAGTGTCTGTTGTACCAACACCTCCCACAGAGCCTCTGTCTAATAACAGTGACTCAGGCCGACTTGGCCATCACCACGTTCCTGTTGCCACCTTCATTTCATCTTCACAACAGCCTCAGGAGGCAGATGCGGATTTATGACTCCCTTCCCTCCCAGCCCCACCTCCCAAGTTTGACAGATACGAAAACATGCTATAAAGGGACAACTTGCCAGAAAGTCTATGGTCGACTGGTAGGAATTAGGCATAAGCTCAAGAAGTCTGACTTCACAGACTGTTCTGCACAGTCAGTCTTTGTCAGGGCGCACTGCAGGCATTCAGTAGATGTTGATCTGACCTCAGAAGTGCCAGTTTTCTGTGCAAGGGAATAAACTTCCCTTTCTCCTTCCTCCTCCCCTTCTCCTCCCCTTT
>NC_045454.1:10073121-10086323 GCF_002776525.5 Piliocolobus tephrosceles | reverse complement strand
CTCTCCTCTCCTCTCCTCTCCTCTCCTCTCCTCTCCTCTCCTCTCTTCTCCTCTCCTTTTTTCCTGCTCCTTATGGAGCAGGGCTAACTCATAGGCAGTGTGCCCAGAGTCAGCTGACTTTTCTTTATTTTTATTTTATTTTTGAGATGGAGTCTTGCTCTGTCACCCAGGCTAGAGTGCATTGGTGTGATCTTGGCTCACTGCAACCTCTGTCTCCCGGATTCAAGCGATTCTCATTCCTCAGCCTCCCAAGTAGCTGGGATTACAGGCATCCACCACCATGTCCGGCTAATTTTGCATTTGTAGTAGAGATGGAGTTTTGCCATGGTGGCCGGGCTGGTCTCGAACCCCTGGCCTCAAGTGATCTGCCCACCTCAGCCTCCCAAAGTGCTGTGCCTGACTGACTTTCTTTACCTTTGATAAAAAGATGCTAATTCATAGGTTGTTGGTATTGTTATATTATATATATATGTATATATATGTGTGTATATTTATGTGTGTGTGTATGTATATACACACACATATATATATTTATGTGTGTGTATATACATATTTTTTAGACAGGGTCTCTCTGTTGCCCAGGCTGAAGAATGCAGTGTTGCAACCATGGCTTACTGCAGCCTTGACTTTCTGGGCTCAAGTGATCCTCTCCCCTCAGCCCCCCGAGTAGCTAGGACTACAGTCGTGTGCCACCACACCCGGCTAATTTTTGTATTTTTTGTAGAGATGGGGTTTCATCATGTTGCCCAGACTGGCCTTCAACTCCTGGGCTCAAGTGATCCTCCCACCTTGGCCTCCCCAAATGCTAGAATTACAGGCGGAATTACAGCCCGTAAATAAAGGAATTACAACACCTGGCCAATAATACATATTTTCATCTTTAATTTATTTTTATTTTTTATTTTTGTAGAGACAGGGGTCTTGCTATGTTGGCCAGGCTGGTCTTGAATTCCCATCCTCAAGCAATCCTCCTTCCTTGGCCTCCCAAAGTGTATAATGATATATATTTGTAATATACGTGTATGGTCATGATTTACCATTGTGCACAGAAGTGGAGGCTTGGAGAGGGAAATTGCTTGTTCAAAGCCACAGAACTAGGAAGTAGTGCAGGTGTAACAGAATCTCTACAACAGTCTTGCCTCGTGGAGTCATTGTCACAAACCTGAACCTCCTCCAAGTGCAGCTGGTGAGTGACTGTCATTTTAGGTTAAAGCCACAGGTGCTAATATTTTGTGTTAAACCCCAGGATTCGAGGTGCTGCTGGGTGACTTTTCTACTTTGTCCAGTCACGGAGCTCTTGGCTCTGCCGACAGCTAATCTTTATAATCTTTCACCCTTATTGTCTTTAATCTCTATCATCTTCTCCTAGTTTTACAGATGAAAGAGCAGAGAAATACTTTTATGTGTGTTTTGTCCACATAGCCAAAACCAGGTGCAGCCTGGACTCAAGTTCCGCTCTGTCTGATTTCAGAGACTGGGCTATTTCTTTCAGACTGCGGTGGCTCTGGAAGTAGTCCTTTGCCATTCCATCTATGAATATTGCTGAACACAACTAAGTCCTTACAGTTGTTGTGATTTAAGCCTCATGTTCCATCATGTCGCTGGACAAACATGAGCATTTTTTTTTTTTTGAGACGGAGTCTTGCTCTGTTGCCCAGGCTGGAGTGCAGTGGCATCATCTCGGTTCATTGCAACTTCCGTCTCCCGGGTTCAAGCAATTCTCCTGCCTCAGCCTCCTGAGTAGCTGGGATTACAGGCTCCCACCACTGAGCCCAGCTAATTTTTATATTTTTAGTTGAGACAGGGTTTCACCATGTTAGACAGGGTTTCACTATATTGGCCAGGCTGGTCTGGTCTGGAACTCCTGACCTCAGGTGATCTGCCCGCCTTGGCCTCCCAAAGTGCTGGGATGACAGGCGTGAGCCACCGCGCCTGGCCAGCTTGAGCATTTTTACCACTTAATCTTCCTTCTTTTCCAACTGATCAAATGATGAAGAGACACCATTGCCACCGCCACCGCCACCACCACCACCAACATTGAGAATTACTTTCATGTGTGTGAGGACGTAGCAGTGTGCCTGCTGTGTTCTGTGAAGGACAAAATAGAAGGCAGTGCCTGACATTTGAAAGCTGACGTGGCACTCAGAGCTGGCCAGTTTATTCTCCTATCAGACATTATGTCCCAGATTAATAATCTCAACCTTGCTCTGCAATCTTCGTACCATGAGATAAAGGAAGATGCTTCAGAAATTTGTGTAAGCACAGGCAAAAACAAGGTCCCTGCGCAACTTAACACAAAACCCAACACCTCTTCCATCGTGGCTAAAGTGACTGATTGCTACTTCTTTACTGATTAAATGTTCTTGTTCTAGTCTGTCTTCCCTATAGACAAGATTTATTGAGAGACCCACTCATAGAATGTCCCTCCTTCACCCTCTTTCCAACAGCAACCAATCTTTTTTTTTTGGATGGAGCCTCGCTCTGTCGCCCAGGATGGAGTGCAATGGTGCGATCTCGGCTCACTGCAACCTCCGCCTCCTGGGTTCAAGTGATTCTCCTGCCTCAGCCTCCCAAGCACCTGAGATTACAGGCGTGCGTCACCACGCCTGGCTAATTTTTGTATTTTTAGTAGAAATGGGGTTTTGCCATGTTGGCCAGGCTGGTCTCAAACTCCTGACCTCAGGTGATCTGCCCGCCTTGGCCTCCCAAAGTGCTGGGATGACAGGCATGAGCCACCATGCCCGGCCAGGTTCCAATCTTGAGTGAATCTCTGCTTTCTTAAGCCTCCCATCCCAAATAACCCAAGCAAACCCCACATGATAGAACAGGTTCTTTCTAACACCCTGTTGCTTGCAATCCCTCCTGGTGCATGTTCTCCCTGGCTGCAGTGAGTGATAGATCAGTGTCAACTCCAGCGTGCTCCTGCTGGAGGCTGGCTGCAGAGCCTTGGCAGTTCTTTCCCACTTTAATCCTTACAATGACCATGAGAAACAAAGATCACTTGTTTTTGCTATCAGTAGATTTGTTTTCCAGAGAGGTGATTCAAACGGTTCGAATTTCAAGTGAGTTATGCAAGGGAGAACATCAAAGTTCCCTGAGCCGTGTCTGACCTCAGTCACACTGTCATCTTCCCTGCTGGTTACTGATGTAATTCTTGTGAAATCTAGATAGGTTTTTTGAATAGCCAAACAAGCATTTACTCCTTTTTTTTTCTTTTTTAAACACAAAAGATAGCTTAGTGTATATACTGTTTATTTTGTGACTTACTTTCTTAACAACAGACTTTGAAGAACTTCCCAAAACAATACATCAAAAGCTTTCTTTCTTCCTTTCCTTTCTTTTCCCTTTCTTTCCTCTCCTTTCCTTTCTTCTTTCTTTCCTTTTTCCCTCCCTCCCTCCCTCCTTCCCTCCCTTCCTTCCTTCCTTCCTTCCTTCCTTCCTTCTCTCTTTCTCTCTTTCGAGAGTCTTACTCTGTCATCCAGGTGGAGTGCAGTGGCGCAATCTCAGCTCACTGCAGCCTCTACCTCCTGGGTTCAAGCGATTCTCCTGCCTCAGCCTTCCGTGTAGCTGGGATTACAGGCGCATACCACCATGTTCAGCTAATTTTTGCATTTTTGGTAGAGACAGGGCTGGTGTCGAACTCTTGATCTTAGGCGATCCACCCACCTTGGCCTCCCAAAGTGCTGGGATTACAGGAGTGAGCCACCACACCCGACTCAGCTCTTTCTTTCTTAAAGATGATTATTACTATTCCATAGATGAGACAGCCAAGGCTTAGAGAGAGGCACGATCACACATGATCTCCCAGCTAACAAGAGGAAGAACTAGGGGTGGAACCCGGGACTCCCCAAGTCCTCTCTTCTGCACAGAACACTGCTGTGTTCAAAAGAGATCATGGACAATGAACAGAATCTGTTTCTTGCCTGTCTCAAACCCTGCTCTGTCCCCTGCTCCTCCCGTCGCTCGCCCACCTTGCTGCCTCACCTGCACTCAGCCCACACATGCAGCCAGCCAGCGACATCCATCTCACCAGGTTCTGCATCACCTCCAACTGCTGCAGGTGTCATGCACCACAGCCAGCGTCACCTCTGATTTTATACTCTCCCATTTCTGCCCCTCCTACTCCAGCTGCTCTCACATTTGTACTTGACAGCATTTTCTCCCCGTTCTCAATCTCAAGGTGCTCAGAAAAACTGGCAGCATCCACCTTGGAATGTTGTATTGTTGTTTTTTTTTTTGAGACAGAGTCTCGCTCTGTCACCTGGGCTGGAGTGCCATGGCGTGATCTTGGCTCACTGCAACCTCCATCTCCAGGGTTCAAACGATTCTCCTGCCTCAGCCTCCTGAGTAGCTGGGAGTAGAGGCACCCACCACCCTGCCTGGCTAATTTTTGTATTTTTAGTATACAGAGGGTTTCGCCATGCTGGCCAGGCTGGTCTCGAACTCCTGACTTCATGTGATCTGCCCACCTCAGCCTCCCAAAGTGCTGAGATTACAGGCTTGAGCCACCATGCCCAGACCCTGGCTGATTTAATTTTTTTTTTTTTTTTCACAGAGACAAGATCTCGCTATGTTGCCCAGGCTGGTCTTGAACTCCTGGCCTTAAGCAATCCTTCTGTCTCACCTTCCTAAAATGCTGGGATTACAGGCGTGAGCCACTGCATCTGGCTGATAATGAACCTTTGACTTTGATTTTCTTTTCTTTCTTTCTTTCTTGCTTTCTTTGAACACTGTTTTAACACTCTTAATTTTAGACGTAACTTCTCGATATTCCTGAATATTCGTGAGGTTATAGAGGCTATGATAAATCCATACAGAGCTGGTGAGAACATTCTGGAGATTCACCCCTCACCGCACATTAAAGGCATGTTCAGGACACTGAGCCGGAGCCAGAACACCGTACCCTCTGGCAGGGCCGACGTGAACACCAGAGAGAACTCATTATTCTTTTCCTGCTCAGCGGAAGAGTCACTGAACCCCAAGGCACTGGATCAACTGTGATAAAACATTTTTTCAGAAGCAAAGTTGGTATCCAGCCAGCGGTACTGGGTGGATAGGGGCGGGGACGAAAGAAAAATCTTTCCCGAGGTCACGAAGTGTCAGGATGGTACCTGGATTCTAGAGCTTCCCTGGGATTGCCGCTCATCACAGGCACACAGAAATTCCCGATGATTCTAAGAGAGAGGACGTCATTCGGGCCCTCCGTTGTTACCTTCCGCAAACATGAAGAGGGATGGCACTGGGTTTGGATTCAGAACATCTGCTGCAATGCCGGCTTCAGGACTAGCGGAAAATAGAGGAGCATTCACATCGGACAGACTCACGTTCAAATCCCGGATTTTCCACTTATTAGTTGGGGACGTTACCTAAATGCCTTGACCTCTATCTGTGACAGGGGTTGTTGAATGTCCTTTTTCACAGAGGCACGGCACAAGACCAGTGGCAGGTATTCAAGCTTCATGAGTGTGTGTTGCTTTTAAGAGTTGAATAAGGCTGGGCGTGGTGGCTCACGCCTGTAATCCCAGCACTTTGGGAGGCCAAGGCGGGCAGATCACTTGAGGTCAGGAGTTCGAGGCCAACCTGGCCAACACGGTGAAACCCCGTTTCTACTAAAAATACAAAAATTAGCCAGGTGTGGTGGCAGGTGCCTGTAATCCCATCTACTCGAGAGGGTGAGAGGGGAGAATCACTTGAACCCAGGAGGTGGAGGTTGCAGTGAGCCGAGATCGTGCTATTGCACTCCAGCCTGGGCAACAGAGCGAGACTCTGTCTTCAGGAAAAAACAACAACAACAAAAAAGAGTTGAATAATTATAGTGAAGACACACAGATCTTCCTGAATCCTGTGCATCTGCAAGGGTTGCCATAAAATGCCACAGGCTGGGGGTGTTTTCTCTTAGTTCTGAAGGCTGGGACTCCATGGTCAAGGTGCTGGCAAGCTCAGTTTTGGGTGAGGACTCTCTTCTTGGCTTCTGCCTTTCCACTGTGTTCTCATGAGGCATTTTCTCTGTGTGCATGGAGAGAGGGGGGCAAGAGAAAGAGTATCCGTAATCCCAGATACTCGGGAGGCTGAGACAGGAGAACCGACTGAACCCAGGAGGTAGAGGTTGCAGTGAGCTGAAACTGTGCCACTGCATTCCAGCCTGGGAAACAGAGCGAGACTCCATCTCAAAAAAAATTAATTTTAAATGTATATATATATATTTAATAGAGACAAGGTCTGACATGTTGCTCAGGCTGGTCTCGAACTTCTGGGCTCAAACAATCCTCCTGCCTTGGCCTCCCAAAGTGCTGGGATTACAGGAGTAATTACAGGGGTGAGAGAGAGAGATCTAATAACTCTGTCTCTTCTTAAAAGGACACCATCCCTATGGGATTAAGGCCTTGCGTTTGTGACCTCACTTAACCTTTTTTTCTTCCTTCCTTCCTTCTTTCCTTCCTTCCTTCCTTCCTTCCTTTTCTTTCTTTCTTTCCTTCTTTCTTTCTCTTTCTTTCTTTCTTTTTCTTTCTTTCTTTCTCTCTCTTTCTTTCTTCTTTCCTTCCTCCCTTCTTTTCTTTCTTTTCCTTTCCCTCCCTCTCCCTCCCTCCCTCCCTCCCTTCCTTCCTTCCTTCCTTCCTTCCTTCCTTCCTTCCTTCCCTCTCTCTCCCTCTCTCTCTCTCTCTCTCTTTCTTTCTTCCTTTCAGAGTATCTCACATTTCACTCTGTCACCCAGGCTGGAGTGTAGTGGTATGATCATGGCTCACTGCAACCTCAACCCCCTCTGCCTCAAGCAATCCTCTAGCTTCAGCCTTCTGAGTAGCTGGGACTACAGGTGAGCACCACCATGCCTGTCTAATTATTTATTTTTTATTTTGTAGAGATGGAGTCTCACTATATTGCCTAGGCTGGTCTCAAACTCCTGGGCTCAAGAGATCCTACCACCTCAGCCTCCCAAAGTGATGGGATTACAGGCATGAGCCACCTCGCCTGGCCCTCACTTAACCTTTGTTACCTTGTTATAGAACCTCTCTCCAAATATAGCCACACTGGGGGTTAGGGCTTTAACATGTAAATTTTGGGAAGATGCGGTTCAGTCTGTAACACCCTGGTGTATCTCTGCAAAATGAGATTTTGGTCTCAGCCTTGCTTATGTCATTGGAAAAGCTGAGAGCTTGGGCATGAGAGTTAACATAAAAAGCAACATGGAAAGTAAAGATGAAACATGAAAAGTGAAGTCAACATAGAAAGTAGCGATGTTTCAATTCACAGGAGAGTTGAAGCATGTCCCCATGTAGATGACTGGCATTAATTTTTACCTATAGCTCTCATGAAATTGAGAGTTTCCGGAGATAAATTGTGATGGGGCAATCACTGGCACATGGAGAAGCTGGAAAGAGGAAGTGGATGGGCATTTCGTTCTTATCTCTTCTATTTTTTTTTTTTTTTTGAGACGTAGTCTCACACTGTTGCCCAGGCTGGAGTGCAGTGGTGCGATCGCAGCTCACTGCAACCTCCGCCTCCTGGGTTCATGTGATTCTCCTGCCTCAGCATCCCTAGTAGCTGGGATTACCAGCACCTGCCACCATGCCCGGTTAATTTTTGTATTTTTCATAGAGATGGGGGTTCACCATGTTGACCAGGCGGGTCTTGAACTCCTGGCCTCAAGTGTCCACCCTCCTCATTCTCCCAAAGTGCTGGGATGACAGGCGTGAGCCACCGCGCCCAGCCTCTTCTATTCTTTTAGAGACAGGATCTCACTCTGTTGCCCAGGCTGGAGTGCAGTGGTGTCATGTGTGATCATAGTTCACTGCAGCCTTGACCTTCTGAGCTCAAGCAATCCTTCTGCCTCAGCCTCCTGAATAGCTGAGGCCACAGACAGGCACCACTGCTCCTGGCTAATTTCTTAACATTTTTGTGGAGACAGAGTCTGTATTTAAAAAAGTGTAAATAGTACCATAAATAAAGTATACATAGTACCATTTTATAGAAGTATAAAATGGACATTAGAAACTCTGAACTGAAGTAGCTCTCGAGTTCTAGAGAGTTGGAGAATCCAGGAATCAACAATGCCGTGGAACTCCTACAGCATTTTATAAAGAATGGCCGCCGAGGAAAGTGGGAGTTGTTAGTGGGCACTGCGTTCATGCCTCAGCTAAACACGGCAGGAATTTATTTATAAGCTAGTCTAACATCTTCAAGCCACTGTTCAATTATTTAAGCAATTGTAAAGCTCTCCCAGTCTTAGAAAAGATACAGGTGTGTGTTCCTCTGCTGTGGCTGTGCACTGAGGCTGCAGTAAAAGTTGCTGCCTGACACCACTGACCTGCCCTTGAATTTTTATTTTATTTTTTTTGGAGACACAGACTCCTTCTATCACCCAGGCTGGAGTGCAGTGACACCATCTCAGCTCACTACAACCTCCGCCTCCCGGGTTCAAGCGACTGGCCTGCCTCAGTCTCCTGAGTAGCTGGGATTACAGGGCACCCGCCCCCATGCCCGGCTAATTTTTGTATATTTAGTAGAGACGGGGGTTTCATCATGTTGGTCAGGCTGGTCTCGAACTCCTGACCTCAGGTGATTCACCCACCTTGGCCTCCCAAAGTGCTGGGACTACAGGCATGAACCACTGTGCCTGGCCCCTTGAATTATTTTCTAGGAGAAGCCAAAATCCCTCCCTGGGTAAGCTTCAGTTTTGGGGCTCGCCTGTACTGCATCAGCTTCACACCTAGAGGAGAGGGTAAAAGAGACGGGAGAGCTGCCCTTTTGGGCTGCCTTGAAATAAGGGTTGACCCATGGGTTTATGTATTGTCATTCATTCTCCTTTTCTCTTCCTCTCTTTCTCTCTCTCTCTCTTGCCCCTTAAGTTAGCATTTCTAAACCCTACTTGGATAAGGATGAGAAATAGAAGGACAAATCTGTCACTGCATATTCCTCCTTGCCAACAAAAAGCCGTGCATGCAAAAAGCTGCCCTTCACTGCATAGACAGAAGAGGGCGCGCTTGAGCTATGAATCTCGGAAACTACTCAACCCATTCGCCTCTGTGAATTTGCGAAGTCGATCTCCTATAAACAAGGTACTGCAGGAAGAAAGCAGAAAATGAGACCCAGGTACACACACGCACACACACATACACATACACACATACACACACACACACACCCCAGAAGAAATGAACCAAGGAGAAATAAAATATCCTCAAATAAGCATTTGGAGATAGGAAAAACACCTTGAAACAGAAATTCAAAAAGTACAGAAATGTTTTTTTTTTTTTGAGACGGAGTCTCGTTCTGTCGCCCAGGCTGGAGTGCAGTGGCGCGATCTCGGCTCACTGCAAGCTCCGCCTCCCGGGTTCACGCCATTCTCCTGCCTCAGCCTCCCGAGTAGCGGGGACTACAGGTGCCCGCCACCACGTCTGGCTAATTTTTTGTATTTTTAATAGAGACGGGGTTTCACCGTGTTAGCCAGGATGGTCTCGATCTCCTGACCTCGTGATCCGCCCGCCTCAGCCTCCCAAAGTGCTGGGATTACAGGCTTGAGCCACCGTGCCTGGCCAGAAATGTATTTTTTTAAGTTAAAAAAGGAACAATAATAAACTCAGGCAGAAAATGAATAAAAAATAGAAAGTCATATCAGAAGTGAAGACTAAATTAAAAAGGAGTTTTTTTTTTTTTTTTTTAGACATAGCCTCCCTCTGTCGCTCAGGCTGGGAGTGTAGTGGCGCAATTTTGGCTCACTGAAACCTCTGCCTCCTGGATTCAAGGGATTCTCCTGCCTCAGCCTCCCAAGTGGTTGGGATTACAGGCACCTGCCACGACGCCCGGCTAATTTTTGTACTTTTAGTAGAGACGGGGTTTCACCATGTTGACCAGGCTGGTCTCAAACTCCTGACCTTGGGTGATCCACATGCCTGGGCCTCTCAAAGTGCTGGGATTACAGGCGTGAGTCACTGCATCTGGCCAAGAAGGGGCATTTAAGAAAGGCACCAAAACAACAAAGATAAGGCAATAAGAAAAAAAAAAAAAGGGTCATAGACACTGTAGTTGCAATGAGAGACTGCATACATCATGTGTGTTCCTGAGAAAGAAGATCAAACAAAGGAAAAAACATAATATTTGAAACCGTAATCAAAGAAAACTTTCCAAAAATAAAAGAAGACTGAGTCTATATCTTAAAAGGACCCACCAATTACTTTGAAAATTTTACCTGGTAATTACAACTTCTAGTCATAGAACTAATATAATTATTAGACTTCAAAAGTAAAGAAAAAAGTCTTCAGGGCCTCAAAACAAAAATAAAGCATACTTTAAAAGAACAAGATAATCAGGCTGGCCTCAAACTCCTCAAAAGCAAGGCAACAACAATGTAACAGTTTGAAGAAACTAAAACTATAAACAAATATTGATCTAGCCATTATACAATGTATACATGCATCAAAAATCAGGTTGTACTCCATAAACACATACAATTTTAAGTTGCCAATTAAAAAAATGAAGGCTAGGAGAAAGTATAGGAGACAAATAAAAACAAAGAAAGCAGGGCTTGCAATTTTGGCATCAAAGTTGAATTCAAGCCAAAAAGCATTAAGCACGACAAAGATGGTCACTTTTCAATGACAGGAGTTGCTGTTCACAATGAAGGTATGCGCTATACGCATCTCTGCATCAAATTATCAAATTACAGAGTGATTTTTGTTTTTTGAGATGGAGTTTTGCTCTTGTTGCCCAGGCTGGAGTGCAATGGCACGATCTCAGCTCACTGCAACCTCCACCTTCTGGGTTCAAGCGATTTTCCTGCCTCGGCCTCCCGAGTAGCTGGGATTACAGCCATGTGCCAACACACCCGGCTCATTTTGTATTTTTAGTAGAGACAGGGTTTCTCCGTATTGATCAGGCTGGTCTCCAACTCCTGACCTCAGGTGATCCGCCCGCCTCAGCCCCCCGAAGTGCTGGGATTACAGGCGTGAGCCACCATGCCCGGCCCAGAGTGATCATTTTGTAAAGCAAAATCTACAGAGGATGTAAGGAGACACAGAAACATTCCAATAACAGGAAATTTTAACACAACACTCTCAGTACAAGACATCTCAAATTGGACCCCAAATAGGTAAGAATTAGGATACCTAATGGGTATAAGATAAGATTTATGGGTCTAGGCCAGGCATGCCTCAGCCTCTGGAGTAGCTGGGATTACAGGAACGCGCCATCATGCTCGGCTAATTTTTGTATTTTTAGTAGAGATGGGGGTTTCACCATGTTGGTCAGGCTGGTCTCAAACTCCTGACCCCAGGTGATCCATCCCCCTCGGCCTCCCAAAGTGCTGGGATTACAGGCATGAGCCACTGTGCCCGGCCTTTTCTTTGCATTTTCTTACTGTGTCTACCTATGGCTTTATAGCAGTGCCTGGTTACACAGCCTTGCCTTCACTCAAGGGGCATTGAGTTGGTGAACTGACTCATGCCTGGAACTGGGAAAAAAGCCATGACTCTAGCGTGATGGTTCCATTCTGGCTGTTATACTGTGGATCTTCTGTGCTATGAATGCCTTTTTTTTTTCTGACACAGACTCTTGCTCTGTCGCCAGGCTGGAGTACAGTGGTGCCATCTCAGCTCACTCAAACCATCCCCTCTTGGGTTCAAGCAATTCCCCTGCCTCAGCCTCCCAAGTTGCTGGGCCTACTGGTGTGTGCCACCATGCCCGGCTAATTTTTTGTATTTTAGTAGAGACGGGGTTTCACTATGTTGGCCAGGATGGTCTCGATCTCCTGACCTCGTGATCCGCCCGCCTCGGCCTCCCAAATTGCTGGGATTACAGGTGTGAACCATTGCGCCTGGCCACAATGAATGTCTTTAAGCAAGCTGCCCGTTGAATTCATTTCTGAAAAACCTATGATTAATTTACCACCACCAGATGTCGCTCGTGCACCAGCCGTTCCCTACGATCTGATTAGTAATTACACCCTGCTGCCTGGCATAATAACCAGCATCACTTGGCCTCTTAGGGATTAATTGCCACCACCTGGGCTCAATCACACCAGGCTCTGCGTGTCTCCACTGAAACCCTGAAGCCCAGTTCAAAAAGCATTGCTTTCTGCTAGCATTCCTAGACCGGAAAAACAAGTCAGCCTTATTCTTTACAAAAGATTTCCTATTCTTTGTGAAAGATTAAGATGAGATTTCTGGGTTCACAAAGACAATGTTTCCATTTTTTTTTACCGTAATCTATAGAAAGAATGGACTTTAAAATATGAGCCGACATCTATCTATTATCTATATCTTTCTATTTAGGCATCCATATCTATACACTCTCTAAAACCTTTTTAGAAATAACTCATGCCATACGCATGAAACACTCTATGTTTTTCCATCCAGGTTTGCAGCATTTTTAATTTAAACAATGCTGGTTGTGCTTTGATAAATGGAAGATTATGATTCACCATTCGAAAAGAGTTGGCCTAAGTGTCCTCCCCCCCCCCCCCCCCCCCCCTTTCTTTCTTTCTTTCTTGATGGAGTCTCACTCTGTCTCCCAGGCTGGAGTGCAGTGGTGCAATCTCAGCTCACTGCAGCCTCCGCCTCCCGGGTTCAAGTGATTCTCCTGCCTCAGTCTGCCGAGTAGCTGGGATTACAGGTACCCGCCACCATGCCTGGCTAATCTTTGTATTTTCAGCAGCCACATGGTTTCACCATGTTGGTCAGGCTGGTCTTGAACTCCTGACCTCAGGTGGTCTGCCTGCCTTGGCATCCCAAAGTGCTGGGATTACAGGCGTGAGCCACCACGCCCGGCCAGAATCTCTGTTTTAGAGTAGCCTCTAGGTGTGTTCTGTGAGGATAGGGATGACATCTAATGCATCTTTGTCCCCAGTGCTTAGTCCAGGGCCTGGTGCAGGGATGCTCCATGGATGTCCAAAAATTAGACACAAATCCTGGATCATTGGAAGGAAAACACGGTATCTTCCCCCACTTTTTTTTTTTTTTTTTTTGGATGAAGTCTTGCTCTGTCACCCAGGCTGGAGTGCAATGGCGTGATCTCAGCTCACTGCAACCTCCGCCTCCTGGGTTCAAGCAATTCTCCTGCCTCAGCCTCCTGAGTAGCTGGGATTACAGGTGCCCGCCACCATGCTGCTAATTTTTGCAGTTTTAGTAGAAACGGGGTTTCGCCATGTTGACCAGGCTGGTATCAAACTCCCGACCTCAGGTGATCCGCCCGCCTTGGCCTCCCAAAGTGCT
>NC_045454.1:10067069-10073111 GCF_002776525.5 Piliocolobus tephrosceles | reverse complement strand
TATCATGTTTTCTTATCTGACTGTGAACGTTATGTTCCCCCAAACATGTCGAACTGGAATCATGACCAGGACCACGGCAACGGACTGGCTTCATGATGCAGGGACTTCTGTTTTCAAATATCTGTTTTTGAGTTTGTGTGATTTTTTAAAGCCAATTTAGCCCTATCACTAACCGGGTATGAAACTATGTTAGCAGAGTCATAAAAAATCTGATTTTAATTGTAGCTCCTGAAGCAAAATTTTTAATTTGAACACTTTGTTTTCTGATTCTACCCAATGCCTTCAGCAGGATGGTTCTGCCCTGAAACTCTTTTTTGTTGTTGTTGAGACAGAGTCTCACTCTGTTGCCCAGGCTGGGGTGCAGTGGCACAATCTTGGCTCACTGCAACCTCCATCTCCTGGGTTCAAGGAATTCTCCTGCCTCAGCCTCCCGAGGAGCTGGGATTACAGGCACCCACCACCACACCTGGCTAATTTTTGTATTTTTAGTAGAGATGGGGTTTCACCATGTTGGCCAGGCTGGTCTCGAACTCCTGACCTCCGGTGATCCACCTGCCTCAGCCTCCCAAAGTTCTGGGATTACAGGCATGAGCCACTGTGCCCAGGCATATACTCACTGTTTTCTTGGCCATTCATGAACATGTGAACAGCAGGGAAGAACTGGAGTTGTTCAATGCCCTCATGCCCTGCTGAGGTTGAACAAGGCGATGCTCTACCTTCTTGTTTCAGCTTTCAGTGTATACAAGTGTCTTTCAAGCTGGGTACGGTGGCTCACGCCTGTGATCCCAGCACTTTGGGACGCCGAGGCGGCAGATCACCTGAGGTTGGGAGTTCGAGACCAGCCTGACTAACATGGAGACACCTCATCTTTACTACAAAATACAAAATTAACCGGGTGTGGTGGTGGGTACCTGTAATCCCAGCTACTTGGAAGGCAGAGGCAGGAGAATTGCTTGAACCTGGGAGGCGGAGGTTGCAGTGAGCCGAGATCTCATCATTGCACTCCAGCCTGGGCAACAAGAGTGAAATTCTGTCTCAAAACCAACCAACCAATCAACCAACAAACAAAACAAACACACACACACGAAAACAAAACAAAAAATAAACAAGTGTCCTTCTTGCGATCTATTTAGTCTCATGTTTTTCCCATTTTTGTATTTTTTATTGGTGGTGTCATTGTTTAAATGACCCCCAAGCGTAATCCTAAATGCAAGGGGTTATGGCGCACTTTATGGGGAAAATATGTGTATTAGAGAAGCTTCATTCAGGCATGCGTTCAGCCCTGTTGGTCTTGAGTTCCATGCTAATGAATCAGCATTATGTATTAAATAAAAATCTTTAAACAGAAACACATATAAAAGAAGGTTACTTATTAGTCATTAACAAAATCGTTGTGACCAGAGGCTCTCAAGAAACTAACCTTCTATTTCCTCTAGAAGCACCAGCTTAGTATTCACTAATTCGGTGTACGTGGCTACTTTCTAGAACACACTTACCACATATAGCAAGAATTGACTGCATCATCTTATTTTAGATTCACAAAGACCTATGAGACTTCGATCTCCACTTCACAGATGAGAAAACTGAGCCTTGGAGAGAGAAAGGAAATTGCCCATCATCAATGATGCAGTCTGGATAGCAAACATATCCTTTGTCCTGTTGCTCAAGAATACTTAAGAAAGGCCAGGCGTGGTGGCTCCTGCCTGTAATCCCAGCACGTTGGGAGGTCGAGGGGAGGTGGATCACTTGAGGTCAGGAGTTCGAAACCAGCCTGGCCAAATCCCTGTCTCTACTAAAAATACAAAAATTAGCCGGGTGTGGGGCATGTGCCTATGGTCCCGGCTACTTGAGAGGCTGAGGCAGGACAATCGCTTGAACCCAGGAGGTGGAGGTTGCAGTGAGCCGAGATCATGCCACAGCACTCTAGCCTGGGCTATAGAACGAGACTCTGTCAAAAAACAAAAACAAGAACAAAAAACAAAACAAAACAAAAAAACCAAAAAACTTAAGGAAGCTCACAAAGCTCATAGGTGTTTAGGAAACAAATGTCCTCTGCCACGTTAAAAAAAAAAAAAAAAAAAAAGGAAAAAAGAGTATACTGGCAGCTGGAGTAGGGGACAACCTGGAGGGGAAGTCCCTGAGTGCACTATTATCTTCTTGGAATGTATGAATGGGGTCAATCAAGGGGACTCAAGCTGGGGTCACCAGGGGAGCTTTAGAAGGTGTGATGCCTGGGCACCACCCTAGGACTTTCTGAATGAATTGAGATGGGCAGCATACCGGCCATAGAGAATTTTTAAAGTTCTACAGTCGAGTAGAACCTAGATCAAAGTTCAGAAGCACTGGGGCCAAGCACGGTGGCTCACGCCTGTAATCCCAGCCCTTTGGGAGGCCGAGGCAGATCACTTGAGGTTAGGAGTTCGAGACCAGCCTGGCCAACATGGTGAAACCCTGTGTCTACTAAAAATACATAAAATTAGCCTGGCACGGTGGTGCATGCCTGTAATCCCAGCTACTTTGCTTTCTACTTGGGCTTGACCAATGGGATGCACTGGCAGGAGATTAGAGGGAAGAAGATTGAGGTATTAATTCCCTTGGCTCCCATGGATTGGTCACTTCCACAGCCACTTTCTCGCGCTCTCTTCTCTCTCTCTCTCTCTTTTTTTTTTTTTTTTTTGAGACGGAGTTTTGCTTTTGTCACCCAGGCTGGAGTGCAACAGCACCATTTCGGCTCAATGCAACCTCCACCTCCCGGGTTCAAGCGATTCTCCTGCCTCAGCTCCGGAGTAGCTGAGATTATAGATGCCTGCTGCCACGGCTGGCTAATTTTTGTATTTTTAGTAGAGACGGGGTTTCGCCATGTTGGCCAGGCTGGTCTCAAACTCCTGACCTCAGGTGGATCCTCCTGCCTCAGCTTCCCAAAGTGCTGGGATTACAGCTGTGAACCACTGTGCCCCACCTCTCTCTCTGTCTTTTCTACCCGACCCTCTCTCCTCCCTCCCTCCCATTCTCTCCTATTCTGTCCCTCGCTTACTTTCCATCTCTGTCCTTTTTCTTCCTCCCTTGTTCTCCCACGGTCTCCATTCCAGGAATTTCTCTTCCCCTCACTGTTCAGGTATTGCTCTTACTATCCCTGCATACTGCACTATTATCTGGAGTTTCCAGTTTCCTCTAACTACCCAATTTGGGCGTGCAGTAAGCTTCCTGACTGACACGTTAACCTCAACCAACCCCCCTACACTAGCCAGACGTGTTCCAATATGTCTCTGGTCACCGCACTCTCCACTCTCTTCAATGACCATGACACACCTACCCCACTATACCCATCCCTCTGTTATCACAAGATTACTTTTCCTACTACTTTCCTGAGAAAATACAATAAAAAAACTCTCTCACATACGAATGCCCTCAAATTTATGAATCTGCTTATATCTGCACACACTCACTTTTTCTTACACCTTGTAGCAATGGAAGACCTGTTTCTACTGAAGGTGACTCCACTTCCTCTTCCGGGGAGCATCCCATCTCTTCCTACTTTCTCAGAGCCTTCTATCAGATATTTCCTCTCTACTATTCTTTGTTATTTTCTTTCATTTTTTTTTCTTTTGAGATGAGGTCTTGCTATGTTGCCCAGGCTAGTCTTGAACTCCAGGGCTCAAGCAATCCTCCTGCCTCTGCCTCCCAAAGTGCTGGGATTACAGGCATCAGCCACCACTCTTGGCTTCCATGATCAAATTGGATTCTATCCAGATTCTGCTTACTGAACGAGGCTCTGTGGCTTCTCTTTGGACTTAGCCAACTCTCAAGTGCTGGCATGCCCACTGCCTGGCTCCCAGGGCACTCATCATGGACCAGCCCCAGTGGCCTTCCCTCACTTTGTACAATGCACCCAGTTTTGTTGCCCTTGTTCGTGTGGTTCATATCTGACCTTTTTTAAACCTCACTCTGATACTTTCCCTCCACACCTGTATTCCTACCTCAGGTATCACCTCAGTTATCACTTTTTTTTTTCTGTTTTAAAAATATTCTTTATTAAGGTCATGCATTTTTAATACATGTTAGTTTTTAAAGCAGTTTTAAGTCACAGAAAAATTGAGTAGTAGGTACAAAAATTTCCCATGTACACATAGCCTCCGTGTTATCAGTATCCTCTACCAGACTGGAACATTTGTTACAACTGATGAAGCTACATTGACACATCACTGTCACCCAAAGTCCATATGCTTACTTTACTTCATTTATTTTATTTTAGAGGTGGGTCTCCCTTTCATCACAGCTCACTGCAACCTTGAACTGTTGAACTCAGGTGATCCTCCTGCCTCAGCTTCCTGAGTAGCTGAGACTACAAGTGTGTGCCACCATGCTTAGTTAATTAATTAATTAATTGTAGTCTCAGTAGCTGAGACTACAAGTGTGTGCCACCATGCTTAGTTAAATTAAAAAAAAATTTTTTTTTGTAGAAACGGGGTCTTGCTATATTGGTCCAGGTTGGTCTTGAACTCCTGGCCTCAGGCAGTCCTTCTTTTCCAGCCTCCCAAAGAGCTGGGATTATAGGCATGAGCCACCACGCCTACCCCATAGACTTAATTTTTTAAAGGGACTAATTTTACACAGTTAGCAATTAAAGTGCTGAGGCTAAACTACAGATTTCCATATTAAAACCCCATAATCCTTAATCAAAAACCTCTAGTTATTTAGTTGGATCACCTTCAACTCACATCCCAGAAAAAAAAATAAAATAAAATAAAATAAAACCCTCTCTAATGGGAAAGGGTTCTCCTCTGCCAGCAAAAACTATAGGTTCTTTCCAAGGAGAATGATTAAACGTCTTCATCCCCCTCCCCTGGTAAATCTCGCCATCATTCACAGTATTTCCAAATTCGGTCCTTGTTAAAATTCTTGGTCAGTGAACACCATTTTTTCCCAAATGCTTCCCCATGGTCAGTACAATCCCAGTAGATCAAGCGTCTGTACCAGAAGGGAAACACACAGCTTGCAAAATCTGCAGAAGAGAAAGAGGAAGAAGCAGTCTGAGTAAGAAACCTTTCTAATTTGCACCCCCTCCACCACACCATGCACACACATGCACACATATACACACACGTGCACACACATGCACGCACGTGTGTGCATGCACGTGAACAAATGCGCACACATACACATGCACACTCAGACATACATGTATGCACACGTGCACACACACACATGAAAATACACACTTCCTATTCAGTATCATCTGCTCTGCCCTATTTCACCAAAGGCACATGGGAACGATATTGGTGGGGGATTCAGATCCCATATTACTTTGATGTTCTACTAAAAAGATTCTTTTCAAAAGAATGTGGTTGAAATGCTCATCTCTTTGGTGCAATGTGATTTTTATATCGTAAATACAGCTGCAGTAAACATTTCACGTATTTAAATCCTTATGTATTGAAGCGTTTGTTTCTATAGAATCCCCAAAGCAAGGTTACAAGGACAAAGTGTATATACAATTTTAACATTGATGAATATTGGTTTGTCAAAGAAAATGGCAATTAGTCTTTCCCACCAATTGTCCTCCTTTACCTGAATTTTCATTAGCATGAAGCATTTACACACTTTAAAAATGTTTACCTGTATTACAGATGATTTCCGCCTTGCTTTAAAAGATCTGCTGGTCCTTAGGCCACACATATATTTTCCATTTTCTTTTCTTTTTTTTTTTTTTTGAGACGGAGTCTCGCTCTGTCGCCCAGGCTGGAATGCAGTGGCCGGATCTCAGCTCACTACAAGCTCCACCTCCCGGGTTTACGCCATTCTCCTGCCTCAACCTCCCGAGTAGCTGGGACTACAGGCGCCCGCCACCTCGCCCGGCTAGTTTTTTTTTGTATTTTTTAGTAGAGATGGGGTTTCACTGTGTTAGCCAGGATGATCTCGATCTCCTGACCTCGTGATCCACCCATCTCGGCCTCCCAAAGTGCTGGGATTACAGGCTTGAGCCACCGCGCCCGGCCCATTTTCTTCTTAAATTAAACAATTTTGTTCCTTTTACATTTACAA
>NC_045454.1:10024967-10067059 GCF_002776525.5 Piliocolobus tephrosceles | reverse complement strand
TTCTAATATATCCTGGGATCCATTCTATATTTTCTCTAAAGTTTCTTGAAATTCCTAGAGAGGTAAGGAAGCATGGTGGTAAAATGAGCAGACTCTGGAGACAGCAAGTATCACAAAATACTGGCTATGGATTCTATTTTCAGAACCCTCTTGTGCTTCTCTTCAGATCCCAGCCTCAGAGACCGAGATTACTGCTCTGAGGTATTTAGAGGCAGGACACTCACCTTCAGCAGAGCAATACTTCCAGTATCCTTCGTAAGTCTCATTTAACGAGCACCACTTGTGTCTTGACTTGGACTTGATGCAGTCATAGTAGGTTCCATTTTTATAGTGGAATGGAAAGACACACTCCCCATCTAGAGAAAACAAAATTCTTCCTCTGTTTCCGGGTGTGTTGAGAGAGAGGTTATTAAGCAACTATCTTCCCAGGGACTGTTGCCCTTTGAAATCAGAGTCATTGGCTGTGACTGTAGTAAATGTTATTGTGCCACTCAGTAGCAGAGCTTTGGCTCTCTAATGACAAAGGTCTTTTGTTTTATATTCCTGCCCTTGCCCTACTTTTTTCCCAGGGTATGAATAGTCTCAAAATTTTGCTTAGCATTTGCTCCAGTTTCAGAAATCTCTCGTAAGCATGGAAACGTAAATGTGGGCATTTATCTACCAAACAATTCTTCCCCCCTGCCCCTGGATCTCTTATTTTCACCTCCTTCCATCATCTCTCTTTCTCTCCTTCTCCCATACAACTATACATGTGTGTATGTGTGTCACCTGGGTATATATATGTTGTACGGTTATACATATATACTTATATATGTTATTGTTTCGTGTATATGCTGTATGGTTAATACAGGATACATCCAGTTATATGTGCATACACACAGTCACACATGCATGATTTTTTGCCACCCTTCAAAATTAATCATATTTTATAATAGAGTTTCCAACTTAACACATCACAGAAATCTTCTTAAAGTGATTGTGTCGCTCGAACTTCTTTGTGGCTCACTGCAGCCTCATTCTCCTGAGCTCAAGCGATCTTCCCACCTCAACCTCCAGAGTAGGTTGGGACTACAGGTGCATGCTACCATGCCCAGCTAATCTTTAAATTTTTTGTAGAGATGAGATCTCACTATGTTGGCCAGGGTGGCCTCAAACTCCTGAGCTCAAGCATCCTCCTGCCTCAGCTTCCAAAAACGTTGGGATTACAGGCATGAGCCACTGAGTCAGGCCTTAGCTTCTTTCTAATGCTGATTCATGTTCTGTGATACGGATTCATCACAATTTATTCAGTATTTCCACATTCAGATTTTTCCCACTGTAAATACAGCTGCAGTAAACATTTCACGTATTTAAATCCTTATGTATTGAAGCGTTTGTTTCTATAGAATCCCCAAAGCAAGGTTACAAGGACAAAGTGTGTATACAATTTTAACACTGATGAATATTGCTTTGTCAAAGAAAATGGCAATTAATCTTTCCCACCAATTGTGCTCCTTTACCTGAATTTTCATTAGCATGAAGCATTTACACAATTTAAAAATATTTACCTGTATTACAGATGATTGCTGCCTTGCTTTAAAAGATCTGCTGGTCCTTAGGCCACACATATATTTTCCATTTTCTTCTTAAATTAAACAATTTTGTTCCTTTTACATTTACAATTTGATTAAGCTAGAATTTAGTTTTGTATATGATGCAAAAGGGCAATGCAACTTTATTTTCTTTCAAACACATTTAGTAATGACAGATTGATGATGAAATAAACCACCTGTACATTTAAATGGTCATGCTTAAAACCATGGATTATTCTAATATATCCTGGGATCCATTCTATATTTTCTCTAAAGTTTCTTAAAATTGCTAGAGAGGTAAGGAAGCATGGTGGTAAAATGAGCAGACTCTGGAGACAGCAAGTATCACAAAATATTTCTTCCTTTCTTCTCTCCTCTTTCTCCTCCCTCCTCCTCTACCTACTCCTCCTCCTCTTCCTTCTATCTTTCTAGGCTGATTCCATGTTGTTTATATTACAATATTTTAGTATGTCTAAATATCTGATGAGACGAAATATTTCTCTACTCCAGCACTTTGTTCATAATATTTCTAATTATTATTGGATGTTTTTTCTATATAAATTTTAAAATCTGTTATTTCATGTTGGATTGGCAGAAATTGAAGAGTATACACATTTAGTGCTGATGAAAGATCAGAGTGACTTCTATACCTCTGTTTTCCTTATCTGTTTACAAGGCACTTATATTACATTTTATATAAGAAGAAAATATTTTTTTTTTTTTTTTTTTACTGGAAAAACATTACTGATTCCCCCATTTTTACGAAATTAAAAGAAAATATATGTTAATAATCAAAGTTTTCTGATCAACTTACCTTCAACTTCTGGAAAATGAGTTATAGTTTCTGAAAAATAAAATTTAGAGCTGACATTTATTTCACTATTATTAGGCTTTAAAATGTGCTCTTGTGTAAAATAAAATTAAATAAAAGTGTTAGTTTGGGAAAGAGTGATATTGTTATGGTATTATGTTTTCCATCCAAGAACGTGGCAATATCTTTTTTCCAAAATGTATTTTTTTGCTCTTCAATATGATTTTCTTATTTGTTCTATATAAATCCTACACATTTCTCACTGATTTAATTCCAAAGTGCTTTTTTTTGGTCACTGATATTAAACAGAATGTTTTCCATTTCCATCAATGTCCAGTTGGTTCTTACCAGTATAGAGAAAAACTATTGACTGGTGTATGTTTATCTTGTATCCAGCCACATAGCCATATTACTTTATTAAAACTAATAATTTTTATTCATGTTCTTAGGGATTTGAAGTATACAATCATAAAATACTTTTGCCTGTTATTTTACATAGATTTTTTCCTTTTTACAATATCACTTATGTTAGAACCTAAAATAGTGTTAACATAACACCCCTGTGCTTTCCTAGTTTTAATTGGAATGACACTTAGATTAAGAATGTTTATTTCAGCATGATTAGTATTAGTTTAAAAAATAAGAATTAATTAAAAATATTAATCCCTGAGAGAATTTTAAAATGAAATTGGCTTTATAATATCAAGTAGGCATTAATAAAGATGAGCATATAAATAGATATGGTAAAATTTGTACTTCATTTTCAGGTGGCAAAAGGCATTTTCTGTTTCATTATTTTCCGTAATACTTGATTTTTGCTAAAAATCACATTATGAAGTTACATGTAATGAAGTGTTTAATCACCCAAAAGTAAAATTAACAGTAAAATTATGATTTATCACTTCTTCTTCCTTTTTTTTTTTTTTGAGACTGAGTATCACTCTGTCACTCAGGCTGGAGTTGGGTGGCGCGATCTCGGCTCACTGCAAGCTCCGCCTCCCATGTTCAGGCCATTCTCCTGCCTCAGCCTCCCAGGTAGCTGGGACCATAGGTGCCTGCCACCATACCCAGCTAGTTTTTTGTAGTTTTTTAGTAGAGACGGGGTTTCACCGTGTTAGCCAGGATGGTCTCGATCTCCTGACCTCATGGCCTTCTTCCCGCCTTGGCCTCCCAAAGTGCTGGGACTCTTCTTCTTTTTTCTTAACATTTTAAACATGAAATTTACTTTATATATAAGTACATAAAACAGTAATCTTTAATGAAAAATATGATTTCTTACCAGGAAAGGGAATATTCAATGGTTTCACGTTTTATTGCAAAACTTTTAAAAGAAACCCTAATAAAAGTTTTTTGATCAACTTACCCACAGTTGATGACAATTCATCTGAAAGACACAATTTTGAACAAATATTTATGTCACTTTAAAATAAAAGAAATGAAAAGATTTCACCAATTTCTATTCTAGTAAGAATAATACTGTTTTGAAAGTTAGGCATCAAAGTTCAATAAAGCTTATTTTTAGTAGTGTGATTGTGGGTGATTTCTTATTTTTCTTTTGCTTTAACTGTATTTTTCAAATATTATTAAAGGATAGGAATGATTAAAATTATTCTTAAAACAAAAAATTCAGCAGGCAAAGGAAATTATTTACTTTTCTCATATTTTCCTATAAAATAAACTACTTCATCATAGGTTTCTGATATGGAACACTATAGATTTTTATTTTTGTCACCACTTCTCACTGAATACCTGAATTCTACTATTAGAGATTCATGTCTTTAGAGTTGTCACTTTCAAAATGGAAACTTCTTCCTCTAGGAGGGAAAAATAAGAATGATACCTCTGAGGTATGTAGGAAATGCAAATAAATGCCCTGAGCATCTTCTCTATCCTGCGTACTATATTTTATTTAACTTATCAGAACAATTTTGTGAAGCAAGCATTGTTTCCATCATCTTAGAGACAAAGTTCAGAAATGTAAAGTTCCATTAAATTAAAAAAGCTAAGCATATGACAATTCAATTCGAATCCTCCCTGGAGAGGTTGGTTCAGTAGGAAGTAATAGCCCAAACCCTGGCACAGGCTCAACCACTTACCAACCATCTGCCCTCAGTTTACTCTGCTATAAAATGGAGAGAGAACATTAGGATGTCAAGTCCTCCCCAGTTTGAATATCCTAATATTCTTGGAACAAAGAAAATTGCCTGATAGCTTTACTTTTTTTTTTCTTAAAGCAGCATTTTTCAACCATTGTTCCTTCATGAGCCATTAAACCTGTAATATTTACCTCCCCCTCCTTAGGACTTGAATTTTTTGTTTTGTTACTTTGCATGGTTCCTGATGAAGTGGTTTTATGCAAAGGCTATTTGATTCAAAACCAGCATGTGTTTAGTTAAATATTAAATAACTGTTACAAAGTTCATTTAATTGAGGCTTTAAGAACAGTCATAACTTTAGGATGAAATACAACATAGAATGAATTGTAGAATAAATACAGGGTGAAAGATTTGATTTTTTTCCCAAATAACCCATAATAGATGATACTTAATAACCATTAAAATGATGTAAGACAGAAAAGCACAATTTACCAACAAGTAAATTTACAAATGTCATGTTTGGTTAAGAGAACATACACATACTGTAATGTAGTTTGTAGATATCTCTCATATTAAAGCATTATAACTCAACATAATCTGTGTTCATAACTAGTTCATCAAATTTGTAGATTACACCTAAAAGAGCAATGACTTAATTTTTTTATTTTTTGAAAAGATTTTTGCAAAAGCAATGATTTTAATTCGAATTTGTTGTGTATATTTTATTTATTACTGATTATTTTGCTATTTGCTCATGTTTATTCTTTCCACAGGCTTGTTTTTCAGCTAAATTGTCCTGGCTGCCATTGTGGCTTGAAATTAAAACGTGTTTCCTTAGGCATATATTATTTAAGAAATAGTTATAATGGACCAGCACGATGGTTCACAAGCTTTGTTGCATGTTAGAATCACCAGCTGAGTCTCCTGCCTCTGCCTCCCAAGTAGCTGGGACTACAGGTGTGCACCACCACGCCTGGCTAATTCTTGTATTTTTGGTAGAGACAGGGTTTTGCCATGTTGGCCAGGCTGGACCCAAACTCCTGACCTCAGGTGATCCACCCGTCTTGGCCTCCCAAAGTGCTGGGATTACAGGTGTGAGTCACCATGCCTGGCTTGAAGAAAACATATATATATATATATGCCGAATTAAATATATATGTGTGTATATATTAATTTCAAAGGATTAAGAAGGTCCTCTAAAAATTAATATAGTCCTAGAATTAGTCTTAGAATACTTATACAAAACTGGCTTTCTTTATGATCCTTTGAGGAAAGTGTAAAATGGAAGAAGACAAAGCTATGCACTGGAAAATCATAACAATTTTGTCAGAAAAGTCCTGCATCCCAATTCTTTTCATTCTCAATAACTCACCTTTGGTCATAATTCAAGCTAAATTCTGTTATAATATATAAGGTTTTAAAAATACCCTTATTTGAAATAAAAATGAGTCTCACTTTTTCAGATAAACCAAATCAAAATTGTTTTATACAGCCACAAAAAAGAACAAAATCATGTCCTTTTTAGCAACATGGATGAAGCTGGAGGTCATTATCCTAAGCAAATTAATGCGGAAACAGAAAACCAAATACCACATGTTCTCACCTATAAGTGGGAACTAAACACTGTGTGCACAGGGACACAAAGATGGGAACAAGAGACACTGAAGATTACAGAAGTGGGGAGGTAAGGAGGGGACCCAGGCTTGAAAACTACCTATTGATGGCTGGGCGCAGTGGCTCACACCTGTAATCCCAGTACTTTTGGGAGGCTGAGGTAGGCGGATCATGAGGTCAGGAGTTCAAGACCAGCCTGGCCAACATGGTGAAATCCTGCCTCTACTAAAAATACAAAAATTAGCTGGGCGTGGTGGTGGGCGCCTGTAATCCCAGCTACTTGGGAGACCGAAGCAGGAGAATTGCTTGAATCTGGTAGGCAGAGGTTGCAGTGAGCCAAGATCGCGCCACTGCACTCCAGCCTGGGCAATACAAGGCTCTGTGTCAAAAAAAAAAAAAAAAAAAAAAAAAGGGAAAAAGAAAACTACCTATTGGGCACTATGTTCATTATTTGGGTGATGGCTTCAACTGAATCCCAAACCTCACCATTTATGCAATATACTCATGTAACAAATCTGCACGTGTACCCCCTGCATCTAAAATAAAACTTTTTTAAAGAAAAATCTTTTGAAAGAAGCCAGAGGGGGAAAAAATACCTTACCTACAGAGAAGCAAAGATAAGAATTATATCCAACTTCTCTCCAGAAACCATGCAGATAAGAATGAAGCATTTAGAGTGTTGAGAGAAAAAAATCTTCAATCTAGAATTCTGTACCCTGCAAAATTATTCTTCAAAAGTGAAGGAGAAAGAAAGACAAAGATTCTCAGACAAACAAACGTTGAAGGAATTTGCTACCAGAGAACCTGCCTTGAAAGAAATGTTAAAAGTTCTTCAGAGATATAAAGAGAGGAAGCACATTAGAAAAAGAATAAGTGGACCAGGCCTGGTGGTTCACACCTGTAATCCCAGTACTTTGGGAGGCCGAGGTGGGCGGATCACCTGAGGTCAGGAGTTCTAGACCAGCCTGGCCAACATGGTGAAACCCCGTCTCTACTAAAAATACAAAAATTATCTGGGCATGCTGGTGTGTGCCTGTAATCCCAGCTACTTGGGAGGCTGAGGCAGGAGAATCGCTTGGACCCAGGAGGTGGAGGTTGCAGTGAGCTGAGATCACATCACTGCACTCCAGCGTGAGTGACAGAGCAAGACTTCGTTAAAAAAAAAAAAAAAAAGGAAAAGAGTAAGTGAATGTAAATAAAATGAAAGCCTGTGAAATGTGTTCAGGAGCTTATGAGGTCCCCTGAACCTGACCACTTTTCCGGAGGCTGAGCCGTGAATTTCAGCATCTTCAACAGTATGTATTGGCATCCTTGCAGTTGTCCACAGGAGGATATAGTTTATCAGACTTTATTCTTCCAAGTTGTGGAGCCCCAGAGGAGGGAGCTTGGGGAAGCTGGTCGAACAGACTAGGGAAGAAAAGCTGCAGTCGCCTGCCTATCATGGGGAATTGCTGTAGCCTGCTACATGGTAGTCCTACGATCCTATCTTGGCCAAGATTCTTGTTTGGATTCAAGAGCTGGGTCAGGAGTCTTCCCAAAGGGCTGCACTTGCTGTTCCATTCTATGTTCAAAGACCAGGAATACAGCACAAGATGGAAGTCAAAAGTTTCGAATCTGGAGAATGTCAGAAGGCCTGGAAGAGCACTGATGAAGAGCAGTAACAATGAATGGGGAGGAGTTGGGGTCCTCGGGTACCAAACCATGGGAGGCTCATCCCACAGACAGGAGAGACACGTGGCCTCTGTGATTGCCTCTTCCTTGGTTTTGTGTTGTAGAAATTTACTGGTCGGGCATGGTGATTTAGCTTGTAATCCCAGCACTTTTGGAGGCTGAGCCAGGAGGATTGCTTGAACCCAGGAGTTTGAGACCAGCCCGGGCAACATAGCAAGACCCCATCTCTACAATAAATAAAGACACAAAAATTAGCTGGGCATGGTGGTGTGCGCTCTGTAGTCCCAGCTACTTGGGAGGCTGAGGCAGGAGGATCACTTGAGCCTGGGAGGTCAAGACTGCAGTGAGCCATGATTGTGCCATTGCACTCCAACCTGGGTGACAGAGTGAGCCCCTATCTAAAAAAAAAAATCTAGACAAAGTACCATAGACTGTTTGGTCTGGAGCAATAGACATTTATTGTCTCATAGATCTGGAGGCCAGAAGGCCAAAATGCCAGGGTTGGTTCTTTCTTAGGAGCTCAGAGGAAGAAACTGTTCCGTGCCTCCCTCCTTGCTTTTGGTGTCTGCTGGCAGGCTGTGGCATTCTGTGGCTTGTGGCAGCATCACTTTAATCTCTGCTTCTGACTATGCGTGGCTGTCTTCCCTGTGTGTGTCTGTTTCCTCTTCTTAAAAAGATACCAGTCATTGGATTAGGGTCAACGCTTACCCGTTATGACTGCATCTTCATTAAGTACGTCTGCAAAGACCTATGTCAAATACAGTCATATTCACAGATCTCTGGTAAACATGAATTTTGGAAGGACGCTATGCAATGCAACCCCAGACAGTGAGGATGAAGACGAAGAATTTGAGCATCACGAGACAATACAGTTTGTGGAGGCTAAAGCACCTCTGTCTTGGATGCTAATTCGCCATGTTGGTTTCTGATTAACCCCATTCTCAGAATGTCCCTAAAATTTCTATTTTATCTACTGTTCTTTGTGTAAGAACATGTATACATGTACTTTTTTTTTTTTTTTTTTTTTTTTTTTTTGAGACAGAATCTCACTCTGTCACCCAGGTTGGAGAACAGTGACGCTATCATAGCTCACTGCAACCTTGACTTCCCAGGCTCAAGTGATTCTCTTGCCTCAGCCTCCCAAGTAGCTGGAACTATAGGCACGCAGTACCATAACTGGCTAATTTTCAAAATTTGCTGTAGAGACTGGGTCCCACTTTGTTTCCCAGGCTGGTCTCAAATTCCTGGGCTCAAGTAATCCTCCCGTCTTGACCTACGCCTGGCCAGAACATATATTTACTGTTGATCCTTTCCTTAGGTCAAAACAACCTTGATCAAAGAACCTTTAGGCAGGGCTGGGTGTGGTGGCTCACAGCACTTTGGAAGGAGGAGGTGGGCAGATCGCTTGAGCTCAGGAGTTTGAGACCTGCCCAAGGTGGGCAACTTGGCGAAATCTTATCTCTACCAAAATTACAAAAAAAAATTAGCTGAGCATGGTGGTGTGCTCCTGTGGTACCGGAACTGGGAGGCTGAGTTGGAAGACTACTTCAGTCCCGGGAGGCTGAGGTTGCAGTGAGCTGAGATCACGCCACTGCACTCCAGCCTGGGCGGCAGAGTGAGACCTTGTCTCGAAAAACAAATACAATAAAATAAAATTAAAAATTAAAAAAAAATTTAAAAAGAGAAAATCCTGCCATTTTCGGTAACATGGATGAACCTGGAGGATATTTTGCTAAGTGAACCAAACCAGTCACAAAAGGATAAATATTGCATGATTCCACTTGTATGAGACGTTTAAAGTAGTTAAACTCACTCTGTGACTATCGACTACTAAATCCAAACCATTATCCTGCCTCTTTAATACTGTAATAGTACTTTCGGTACTGTAATAGTAGTAATAATGACATAATGATGACAGTTCTGTTCTGAGCGTCACGCATGCTAACCCATTTAATCTTCCAGCAACCCTGGGAGGCAGCAAGAATCATGATCCTCCTGTTTCAGATGTGGGAACTCATAGATAACCAGGGCTCAAAGTCTTGCTCGAGGCCACAGGCTAAGCTTGGTTGGAACCTGGAGATGCTGGAGGGAAAACTGGTCTCCTAAGCTTGCCAGGAGTGGAGTAGAGTGGGACGGAGGAGGCGAGAGGAACCTTTAGTTCTTGGTGAGCGGGGATGCGTGAGAGCTCCTAGCTGTGGTATCCTCTTTAAAACAATGGCTCTTGCAATGCAAGATTCCCATTTTAACACAAACCTTTGTTGGATCTACATACCTGGACAGTTCTCCCTGCAAGGGACCCCACTCCCATGTAATCCCTTAGACAACCCATCAACTTGGAACAGTAATTACATTTTGGACATGGCAAATTTTTAGCCCTGGAACAAGATCACCCAATCAAGTCCTTTGTGAAGTCTTGCCAGTTCTACCACTTTTTCTTTTTCAGGGCAGGCGTATAGCCGATTCAGCATGTGCCACACACACGGTCTCTTTCCTCTTCTGCCTTCCCACTAGATCGTGCACTAGTGGGAAGCGATGGGGGTGCATGTCGTATGCTCATGAGTGGAGATGCTCATGCTGTTTAGTCTTTGCGTCCTGTGCATCTAGCAAACCTATCAGGTCACTATTTTTATTATTATATTTTATTTTTTGTTTGTTTGTTTTTGAGACTGAATCTTGCTCTTGTTGCCCAGGCTGGAGTGCAATGGCATGATCTCGAATCACTATAACTTCCGCCTCTTGGGTTCAAGCGATTCTCCTGCCTCAGCCTCCTGTGTAGCTGGGATTACAGGCACCTGCCACCACGCCCAGCTCAGTTTTGTATTTTTAGCAGAGATGGAGTTTCACCATGTTGGCCAGGCTGGTCTTGAACTCCTGACCTCGTGATCCACCCACCTCAGCCTCCCAAAGTGCTGGGATTACAGGCGTGAGCCACTACACCCAGCCTGTCACTGCTTCTAAAACACTAAAATGCAATGCTCCCCTGATGAGGATGAGAGAGAACCATAGCTGAGAGCTCTCGTACATCCCCACTCACCAAGAACTGAAGATTCCCTTCCCCTCCTCTGTCCCACTTGACTGCTCCTGGCAAACTCAGGAGTCCAGACTTCCCCCAGCATCTCTGGGTTCCAACCAAGCTTAGCCAATGGCCTCAAGCAAGACTTTGAGCCCTAGATGTCTATGAGTTCATACCTTCCCATTATTTGTGATGACATCTTATTATCTGCAAGCTGGATTGCTGTGGGGACCCAGTTATTATTGTCTGTATTGAATACAATCAGTGCAAAAAACTTGCAGTTTGCTACTCAAGAAACCAGTGTAAAAAACTTGCAGTTTGCTCAAAAGAAACTCTTAAGAGACAATAGGCCGGGTGTGGTGGCTCCTGCCTATAATCCCAGCACTTTGGGAGGCTGAGGTAGGCGGATCACCTGAGGTCAGGGGTTCGAGACCAGCTTGGCCAACATGGTGGAACCTGGTCTCTACTAAAAATACAAAAATTAGCTGGTCGTGGTGGCATGTGCCTTTAGTCCTAGCTACTCGGGAGGCTGAGGCAGGAGAATTGCTCAAATCTGGGAGGCTGAGCTTGCAGTGAGCTGAGATCATTCTACTGCACTCCAGCCGGGGTGACAGAGCAAGACTCCATCTCAAAAAAAAAAAAAAAAAAAAAAAAGAGAGAGAGAGAGAGACAATAAGCCCACTAGGCAGATGCTTGCAAGGGAGAAAGAGGGAGATAGTGAACAGGCAACAGTTCTGCAGAGCAAAAGGAGACTAGCACCACATCATTTAACATACAGGCTAACAAGCCCGGGGTTCATGAGTTTTTATTCTCTGATGCATTCTTAAGAGAAATGCTTCATCTCTAAGGCTCTGAATGGCACAAGTATTATGTGGAAAAGTAATTATGACATCCATAATTCAGGAGACCAGACATTGACAGTGGAGAAGATTTAGGATCATCTTAATTAGCTTTTTCTCACTTATCTATATTCCTTTTTATGTATCGACAAACATGATGTCTGATTACAAAAAAAAAAAAAAAAAAAAAAAAACCTGTGGCCAGGTACAGTGTTATTTTTCAATAAGTACAAAATAACTCTACTGGATAAGAAAGCAGTGGTCATAGTTACATTGGGAGTATCTTTTTTCTTTTCTGTTCTTTTTTAAAAAAATAGCAAGCACAGTGTTATTTTTTTTTTAATGCAAAGATGTCCTGAAGAATACTTAAAAGAAATATATGCAAGATCATTATTCTTGGTCATTCCATAAAAAATTGTTTTTGAAACTATGCTTAGTCCTTATCGAATGTATCAGATGCATCCATAGTGAATTCCGTTCTTATTTTTATATTTTTGCTTCATAATTGTTACAGGCAACACGACTTTGGAAAAGGAATAAAATCAACTTTACGAAAATCAGTCTCATTTTCAAAACCTCTGCATGAGACATTTAAAATCTCCTAGCATAAAGGGAGGAGACATATGGTTTTCAAGTAACATGTCACTAGGATTTTCCAATTTACATTCTTAGTCTTTCGTTCTTTTATTCGCTGAACTTTCTTATTTTTTAAAAAAATATTTACTCATGGATTGTGTTTCTGACCTGAAAGGGAGAGTATCTTTTTCTTTCTTAAGGTACTTAAAGCAAGGGGGACTGTTGCCCTCTGTGGCGACTGGGATTTGATTATATACAGCAGCAGATATGCAGGACTCCGTCCCCAGCCAGGGTCACCTGGCACCTCACCTTCTTCTAGAACGTTGAATAGACCGCCGACCACACTGCCGACCACACCGCGAAACAGGCAGACCCAAACCAGCAGGAGCCCTATGTGCCCGGCCATGCTCCTGTCAGACACTCGTGGTCGACCCGCTGATCTCCAGGATTTTATAGCCCCTGGAACTAACCACAACCACTTCCCCTCCCTGTCCCCTCCTCTCTTTCCCTCCTCCCTACTTCTTCCTTGTCCCTCTCCCTTTTTACCTTTTCCTCCTCATCATTCTTTTTCTCCCTTCTCGTTCTCCTCTCCTCCTCCTCCTTCCTTTCCTCCTCCTTCTTCTTCCCTTACTCCTCCTCCTCCCCCCTCCTCTTCTTCCCTCTCCTCCTTTTCTCCTTTCTTCCCCTCCTCCCCCTCATTCTCCTCCTCCCCCTCCTCCCTCTGTCTCCCCCTCCTCCTCACCCTCTTCCTCCCCCTCTTCCTCGTCTTCTCCCCTCCTCCTCCCCCTCCTCCTCCTCTTCCTCCTCCCCCTCCTCCTCCTCTCCTCCTCCTTCTTCCTACTCTCCCTCATTCCCCTCCTTCTCTCCCTCCTCCCCCTCTTCCTCCCCCTCCTCCTCCTTCCTCTCCTCCTCTTCTTCCCTCTTCCACCTCCTTCCCTGCCTCCTCCTTCCCCTCTTCCCCCTCCTCCTCCTCTTCTTTCATCTTTCTTTTTTTCTTTTTTTTTTTTTGAGGCGGAGTCTCGCTCCGTTGCCCAGACTGGAGTGCAATGGCCAGATCTCAGCTCACCGCAAGCTCCTCCTCCCGGGTTTACGCCATTCTCCTGCCTCAGCCTCCCGAGTAGCTGGGACTACAGGCGCCCACCACGTCGCCCGGCTAGTTTTTTTTTTGTATTTTTAGTAGAGACGGGGTTTCACCGTGTTAGCCAGGATGGTCTCGATCTCCTGACCTCGTGATCCGCCCGTCTCGGCCTCCCAAAGTGCTGGGATTACAGGCTTGAGCCACCGCGCCCGGCCCTTCTTTCATCTTTCATCCGCAACTTCTCCCTCCTTCCTTGCTCTCGCTCTGCTCCACAGTTAACCTATCTACCTTGCATAGGAAGAAACACTTAAAATAACAGACAGGGAAGATGCAGGCTGAGGAATTTCAGGTCGTTTCCATGAAGAGAGAACCCTCAGGGAGCCCATGAGCAGTCGCAGGTTTACCTGTATCTCAGATCTTCCTGGTCTTTGTCAGCCAGGGCTCAAGAATCCCCTGGAGAGGCCCAGGGAGGCTTCCTGGAAAAGCAGGTTTGCTTCCCTAATATAACCCTCCACAAACCTTCGACGTGGGCCACTGTCCTCTGGAGGCCCTTGGCAATTAACCTAATGGGCTGCAGATGGCTTTGAAGTTCTGAGGAATAAGCGGTGCAGCATTATGGACACCTACATTTCCAACTATGAAAAATTAGATTAATTATGAATTCTGAAACACAGTGTGTTCTCAGTTACTGTTCCTTTTTTTTCTTTTTTTAGACAGAATTTTGCTCTTGTTGCCCAGGCTGGAGTGCAATGGTGCGATCTTGGCTCACTGCAACCTCCACCTCCCAGGTTCAAGCGATTCTCCTGCCTTACCCTCCCTAGTAAATGGGATTACAGGAGCCTGCCACCACACCTGGCTAATTTTTGTATTTTTAGTAGAGACAGGGTTTCACCATGTTGGTCAGGCTGGTCTCGAACAAGGTGATTCACCCACCTTGGCCTCCCAGAGTGCTGGGATTACAGGTGTGAGCCACCTCACCTGGCCCTTAGTTACTATTCTTAGAAGAGGGACTGGGCACAGTGGCTCACGTCTGCAATCCTAGTGCTTTGGTAGGCTATGGTGGAGGGATCGTTTGCAACCAGGAGTTTGAGACCAGCCTGGGAAACATAATGAGACCCCTATCTGTAAAAAAAAAAATTAACAAATTAGCCGAGCATGGTGGCATATGCCTGCTGTCCCAGCACTTTGGGAGGCTGAGGTAGGAGGATCGTTTGAGTCCAGGAGTTTGAGGCTGCCATGAGCTGTCATCGCACCACTGCACTCTAGTCTGGGCAACAGAGTGAGACCCTGTCTCAGAAAAAAATTGTGGAAAATGGGCTATCTTTTCATCTCCTTTTTTTTTTTTCTCAGTAAGATGGAATCTCCTTTGGAAAAAAGTGGCAAAAGATAGCCCTCCCCGCAATAAACTGTCAAAAACGTCAACAACTGTCAAATTAGAAGCTCTTATGAAATAAAAGCCTATCCAAGACTTTAAAAATACCTTTGGGGAATCCTAGTCTTTGGAAATGACTGTTGCCTTCACTTATTTCTAATATTTCTTTTTTCTTTTCTTTTTTTTTTTTTTTTTTTTTTTTAGTTGGGTTTTTTTTTTTTTTTCCTTTTTGGGGGGGCCTGGGGTTTTTTCGGCTCCTGAGTTCAAGCAATTCTCCTGCCTCAGCCTCCCAAGTAGCTAGGACCACAGGCGTGCGCTAGCAGACCCAGTTAATTTTTGTATTTTTAGTAGAGATGGGATTTCACCATGTTGGCCAGGCTGGTCTTGAACTCCTGACCTCAGGTGATCCACCCGCCTCGGTCTCCCAAAGTGCTGGGACCTCTTTCCTTCTTGTTTGAACATCTTTTACAGATCTTGACTATATTCTACAACATAATGGGTGGTCTTTGGCACACTGCCTTTCTGCTATTATTGTTGATACTTTATGAAGACCAAGTGTGCTAAGACATTGCACGTTTTCGGAGCCACCCATCCTCGCCTTTAACATCTTTGTTTCATGTCACTCATCATTGCATTGCAAGTCATCAGTTTCCCACTCTGCAAGTATTTCTTCAATCAGTTTCCCTTTATTATTAGCCATACGAGATCCAAAAATCCCTTAGCAGATTAATGTGGGCTGGGCACAGTGGCTCATGCCTGTAATCCCAGCACTTTGGGAGGCCGAGGTAGGTGGATCACCTGAGGCCAGGAATTCAACACTAGCCTGGCCAACCTGGTGAAACCCTGTCTCTCCTAAAATATACAAAAATTAGCTGGGTGTGGTGGCATGTGTCTGTGGTCCCAGCTACTTGGGAGGCTGAGGTAGGAGAATTGCTTGAACCTGGGAGGCAGAGGTTGCTGTGAGCTGAAGTCATGCCACTGCACTGTAGCCTGGATGACAAAGCGAAACTCCATCCTCTAATTCCAAAAAAGAAAAAAAAAGAAGAAGAAGCAGGTTGATGGATGAAGAGAAAGAGAGAGGAAAACACACACACACACACACACACACACACACACAAAATATATAGTGAGACATTCAAACAGAAAGAGAGACACTGAACAAAACCCAAAGACAGAGAAAGAGCTTCAAAGAGGAAGGAAAAGGAGGCAAGGACAGAGGGAGAAAGAGAAAGGGGAATGGAGAGATGGTGAAAGAGAGACTGAGGAAGAGTGACAGGGAGGGCCAGAGAGACAGCCAGTGAAAAGAGGTGAAGGCAGAGACAGACAGAGAAGTCAGGGCAGAGGAGGCTGCCATGTGAGAAACCCCCAGCCTGTGAGCCTCTTATTCTGAAAACACCCAAGCCTGGGACGTGAGGATG
Organism: Piliocolobus tephrosceles; assembly: GCF_002776525.5. Lineage (NCBI taxonomy): Eukaryota > Metazoa > Chordata > Mammalia > Primates > Cercopithecidae > Piliocolobus > Piliocolobus tephrosceles. Next base: position 10,051,000 of record NC_045454.1, on the reverse strand, counting down.
CAGCACCAAAGAATCAATAAAACAAAGAGCCCCAGACACACTGGGTCAAGCCCTACTCTCCCCAACAATTTGCTGTATGAGGTTCAGTAAGTCCCTAAGCCTAGCTGTGCCTCAATTCCCTTATCTGTAAAACAAAGGAGTCATACTAGGGTCAGCCGTAACACGTGGCCAACTCTGAAAGATCCCAAGAGAAGGCTTGTGGACTTCTTCACAAAATCCCAGGATGGTGGAGAATCATTTAAAAATGATGGCCTGTACTCCCAGCACTTTGCGGGGTTGAGGTAGGTGGATCACCTGAGCCCAAGGGTTCAAGACCAGCTTGGCCAACATGGTGAAACCCTGTCTCTATTAGAAATACAAACATTAGCTGGGCGTGGTGGTGGGCGCCTGTAATCCCAGCTACTCAGGTGGCTGAGGCAGGAGAATCACTTGAACCTAGGAGGCGGAGGTGACAGTGAGCCAAGATCACGGCTTTGTACTCCAGCCTGGATGACAGAGTGAGACTCTGTTTCAAAAATAAGAATAAAATAAAAATAAAATAAAATAAAATAAAATAAAATAAAATAAAATAAAATAAAATGACGTATTTCAGAAGGCTAGTTTCAATTATCCCATGCTTGCCTTTTCACTAGAAAATTCTAGAGCTTGATCGGGCACAGTGGCTCATGCCTATAATCCCAGCACTTTGGGAGGCCAAGGCGGGCAAATCACCTGAAGACGGGAGTTCGAGACCAGCCTGACCAACATGGAGAAACCCAGTCTCTACTAAAAGTGCAAAATTAGCTGGGCGTGGTGGCACATGCCTGTAATCCCAGCTACTCGGGAGGTTGAAGCAGGAGAAAGGCTTGAACCCGGGAGGCAGAGGTTGTGGTGAGCCAAGATCGTACCATTGCACTCTGGGCAACAGAGCAAGATTCTGTCTCAAAAAGAAAAAGAAAAGAAAAGAAAATTCTAGGGTTCTCTTTCATTGTTCAGCCGAAACCTCTCCAGCAATTCATAGCTGAATTTCTGGGAACATTCCCTCCTCTGTTCATTAATATTCTTGTCTCTGACCCCAGCCCCCGCAAGGCCCCGTCCATGTACACTTGACTGAATTTTATGGGCTTCGTGGATATGCATGGGCTTATCTCGAGGCATCATAAATTAACCATAGCTGATCTCATCCAAACTGTCTTCAGACACTAACCACTGATAAAGAACGCTCCTTTGAGAAACTGCCATTGTGTCCTACAGACAGGCTGGAGCCAAAGCCGTTCAACCAATCCCCAGACAATCCAGAGCTCTTAGGAGCAGAACCTTAGAGACCGTGGAGAGAGCTAGGGCCCAGAAGAACTCTCTCAAAGGTACATTTTGACCTGGAAACTTGGGAGGGTGTGAGAAGTGGGGTCTTGGAGCCCCCCTAGTAAGAAAGGAAAGTCTAGAGCATCATGGTGCACTAGAAATATAATGTGAGCCACATAAATCATTGTTTAAGTTTTATAGCAGAAGCACTTTAAAAAAGTAAGAACAAATAAGTGCAAATTATTTAAATATTATGTTTTGTGGAACCCATGGATATGTAAATGATTATCATTTCAACACATAATAAATACAAATTAATGAATACAAATGAATACAAATTAATTATTGAATACAAATTAATGAATAATTGCATAAATTGTATACATTGAAAATTGTATAAATTGTATAATGAATACATTGAAAAAATTAATGAATACAAATGAATACAAATTAATGAAATACTTTACATTTTTTTCCTATACTTTGTCTTCAGAATCAATAAGTATTTTACACTTACAACATAGAACAATTTGAACTTTCCCATTTCAAATGCTCAAGAACCAGAAGCAGCTGGTGGCTGCCATATTGGTTCTGGAAGGGGAAAGTCAGAGAAAGTAGGGAAACGGGTCTTGTAGGTGAGATCTTTTCTCTGTTAATAAACTAAAGAAATGGGTTAAACCAGATTATGTCAATGATGTAATGCTAAGGAAGGTTGCCTGAATCCCAAATTTAGGGGAGAAACTGAAAAAAAGGGAACAAGTTACCTGTTAAGAGATTGGGTGAATTACTTATGAAATTCTTGGTAGTGGATTAAAATCTTCATGGTTCTATCAATTTTTGCACCATTTCTTCAAGGTAAGGCTTACTCTCCCTATTTTAGGAAAAAGAAAGTTGAGATTCAAAAAGAGCTTACTGAGATCCTGTTGCTTCTCACTCCAAAGGCAGCCTAATATGTAATAGAAGAGGTGTGTGTGTGCGCTTAGAGGTGGAGGGAAGGCTTACACTGAAGTTTTGTTTCAGATCTGGGATCATTTGCTGCTGAGAAGCAGAAGGACTCATTATTTTGTTTTTGTTGTTGTTGTTGTTGTTGTTTTTTAAGACGGAGTCTCACTCTGTCGCCCAGGCTGGAGTGCAGTGGCCGGATCTCTGCAAGCTCCGCCTCCCGGGTTTACGCCATTCTCCTGCCTCAGCCTCCCGAGTAGCTGGGACTACAGGCGCCCGCCACCATGCCTGGCTAGTTTTTTGTATTTTTTTTTAGTAGAGACGGGGTTTCACCGGGTTAGCCAGGATGGTCTCGATCTCCTGACCTCGTGATCCGCCCGTCTCGGCCTCCCAAAGTGCTGGGATTACAGGCTTGAGCCACCGCGCCCGGCCAGGACTCATTATTTTGAAGCTACACTATACTCCAGTGACTTTACAGCCCCATGTGTGCCTGTAATTATCACAATGGCTTCTATAGTTGAGATTTTATTTCCATTAAACAGATAGGAATATTGACTCGGAGTTCAGAGAGGCGAAATGACCTTCCCAAGGCCACCCAGTTGAAACATAGGAGAGTAGGATTTGAATCCTGGTTGATCGGGTGCTATTATCTTCTCACTGCTCCACTGTGAAATTGTTTTGGCTTAAGAGAACCAGAGGGCAGAGGCTGTGGGCTAAGCTACCTCTTGGGCACCCTATCAGTGCCTTAATAATACCAGTTGTAGCTGCCGTTATTTTCCATGTTCAGCGGTAAATATTGGTGCCAATATCTTATCTCTAGCTGTTTGAAGACAGCTATCATATCTGGTTCCTCTTGGTACCCACCACATTTCCTCATAGGTGACAGGATTCTTGAATACTCATTGGATGGGTGGTGGACTGATGGAAGATTAAAGAATGAAGGGAAGGATGGGTGGATAGAAGAATGGATGAATGGTGAGAGAATGGATGGATGGAAGGATGGATGAGGAGTGGATGAATAAATCGAAGGATGGATGAAAGGATTTATCTCTGATTTTTGAGGGCAGAAATCATGTGTGGTTCCTCTTGGTACTTGACACAGTTTCTTGTGGATGGTGGGGTTCTTAAATACTTGTTGGATGAATGACTGATGGATGGATAATAAGAGGACAGATTGAATGAATAATGAATAAATAGAAGGATAAATGAATGGATAGATGAGTGGATAGATGGCTGGTGAAAGATGGACAGAAGGATAGGAGAATTGATCCATGGATGGAAGAATTGGTGGAAGGATGAATGGGTGGATGAATTGATGGGTGGATGAATGGATGATGGAAGAAGATAGATGAAAAGATGGATAGATGGAGGAATGGATGGAAGAATGGTGGAAGGATACATGGGTGGATGGATGGATGATGAAAGAAGGGTTGGTAAAAGGATGGTTGATGGATGGACGGATGGATAAGGGAATATTAACAATGCAGAGTATCATTAAGCAGGGAAAATATTTCTCAGAAGGTAATATTTTCAGGAAAGTTTGAAAGCCAATAAATAACAGAAGTAAAAGAAGAGAATTAGAACATTCTCAAAATGTTTGCTTAATTAATTTATTACTGCAGATCTAGCATGGTGAATGAATGTTATCATCATCATCATCATCAATGGCCAACATTTACTGTGAATTATCTCTATAGCACACATTGTCTTAAGCATTTTGTATCTTTCATCTAATTTAATCCTCCCAACAACTCTATGAAGCAGATCTGGCTATTAGCATCCCCATTTTATAGAAGGGTAAGCTGTGAAGTACCTTATTAAATGTCACTCTGCTAGGTACCAGTGAAATATCCACACAGGTTTTTAATTACTGGAATGCCAGCGGAATTAGAATGCCAACATCAGGAGGCCCCTGGCACCATGCTTTGCTCTATAGATGTTCAGTAAATTTGGTAAGTCAATAACTACCCCATAAAATTAATCCATTCCTAAGACAGCCATCTCATTGTCGTAGATTTTTCATTTTTTGATTTTAACGTGCCTCCTATTGCTTTACCCAGGATGTTCTATCTTTTTTAAAACATTTTAACTCTGCATGTTTTCGTGTGAGCATATGTGCATGCATATACCTGTATATGTGCACATATGATGTGTGTATATTATGTATACATATATACACATCTATAATGTAAACAGGCGTGTGCATGTATATATATATACACATTATGTATGTGCACAGATATACATGTATAATTACTATTTTTAAAATGTATTGATACACAATAATTGTATATAGCTATTGAGATACATGTGATTTGTTTTGTTTTTCCTTATTTATTTATTTAATAGACATGGGGATCTCATTATGTTGTCCAGGCTGGTCTCAAACTCCTGGTCTCAAGTAATCCTCCCACCTCAGCCTCCCAAAGTGCTGGGATTACAGGTGTGAGCCACTGATGTGATATTTTGATACATGTGTATAGTGTGTAATGATCAAATCAGGGTATTTAGGAAATCCATGACTTCCAACATTTATCATTTCTTTGTGTTGGGAAAATTGCAACTCTTATTTTCTTGATATGTACATAATTAAATTGTTTTTAATGATGTAAGTCACACATCTGTGATACAAACTTAAATGGAAAGAAGTCTCTTATTTGCCCCGGTTCCCACTTCCAGAGGTGATTGATACCAGTGGCTTCTCACAGGCCCGCTCAGGAAAACGCTCTGTGCACGTATGTGCATGGGGAACACAGATGCAGTGTCTTGCTGAGAACTACAAGGCTCTAAGTGACTTAGGTTTGCGAGTGTCACCATCTTTTCGTTCCTCTGCACTTATCCCAAAATTGGTAGTCAGCAGCTTCCAGTAAAATCTTAGGGATGGCCTGAGCGCGGTGGCTCATGCCTGTAATCCCAGCACTCGGGAGGCTGAGGCAGGAGAATTGCTTGAACCAGGGAGGCGGAGGTTGCAGTGAGCTAAGATTGTGCCACTGCACTCCAGCTTGGGATGCAGAGCAAGACTTCATCTCAAAAAAAAAAAAAAAAAAAAAAAAAAATCTAACGTGTATGCTGTCTCCATAAGTAGTAATGAAAATATCTGGCTTATATGCCCCCTCTGACATTTACACAGTGCTTTCCAGCATCTGCTGAATGTATAAGATCCCAAGGTGGAGTTTATTCTCCCTCATTTGATGATTGGAAAAACTACCCCCACATTTGCCTGTGGTTTGACTCCAAAGCCACAAGAATCCTTTATCCGACCAGCCAAGAAACAGTGGCAAGTGGCAGGATGCTGGTCCCAACAACCCCAGGGCTCAGGACAGAAGGTTCTCCAAGCATCTGAACCTGCCAGTGCCCAAGGCGTAACTTGGTCCTCACCTGGATGTTCCAGACGTGGGTGTCTGGCTATTAGGGCTTGTTCTCCAGTTGAATAATTATTTTGAACAGCCCTAAAATATTTTCTATTAATATCCATAACTTGGTCTGTGCAGAGTCATTAACGTTCCAGACCATCTGTTGCTACCAATTCTTCGAATTTGCACAAAACTCTTTATTGCACAAGGAAGCAAGCCATGTAAATAGCTGGGGATGGAGGGATCATCCTGGGCAAAGAGAAGAACGAGTGCCAACGCCTTAGGTGGCCTCTGCAGGAAACAACTAAAAGGCAGACAGAGGGAGGAGAAGGAAGATAAGAAATGAGCTTTGAGGGAAGGCATGGTATGGACTATGGATTGTATTCAAAAGGTGATGGAGGATTTTGAATTAATAAATGCCACTCCTCCTCACTTTTTTTTTTTTTTGAGACAGAGTCTTGCTCCGTCACCCAGGCTGGCGTGCAACGGTGCAATTTTGGCTCACTGCAACCTCCACCTCCTGGGTTCAAGTGATTCTCCTGCCTCAGCCTGCCGAGTAGCTGGGACTACAGGCACCTGCCACCACGCCCAGTTAATTTTTTTTTTTTTTTTTTTTTGTATTTTTATTAGAGATGGGGTTTCGCCATGTTGGCCAGGCTGGTCTCAAACTCCTGACCTCAAGCGATCCACCCATCTCGGCTTCCCAAAATGCTCGGATTACAGGCGTGAGCCACTGTGCCTGGTCCACACCTCCTCACTTTAATCCCTTTCCGTGGCTTCTGGTTGCTTCTATTCTATTCTATTCTATATATTTTTTTGAGACAGAGTCTTGCTCTGTTGCCTAGGCTGGAGTGCAGTGGTATGATCTTGGCTCACAGCAACCTCTGCCTCCTGGGTTCAAGCGATTCTCATGGCTCAGCATCCGGGTAGCTGGAATTACAGGCACGCACCACCATGCGGAGGGAATTTTTGTATTTTTAGTAGAGATGAGATTTTACCATGTTGACCAGGCTGGTCTTGAACTCCTGACCTCAGGTGATCTGCCTGCCTTGGCCTCCTAAGGTGCTGGGATTACAGGCATGAGCCACTGCACCTGGCCTTCAGGTTGCATTTAGAATCTGAGGGAGAGGCCAGGCACGGTGGCTCAAGCCTGTAATCCCAGCACTTTGGGAGGCCGAGACGGGTGGATCACGAGGTCAGGAGATTGAGACCATCCTGGCTAACATGGTGAAACCCCTGTCTCTAATAAAAATGCAAAAAACTAGCTGGGCGACATGGCGGGCGCCTGTAGTCCCAGCTACTTGGGAGACTGCGGCAGGAAAATGGCATAAACTCGGGAGGAGGAGTTTGCAGTGAGCTGAGATTGGGCCATTGCACTCCAGCCTGGGCGACAGAGCGAGACTCCATCTCAAAAAAAAAAAAAAAGAATCTGAGGGAGGCTGTACAGGGTCCGGTCCCACCCACCTCACCATGCATCTCTGTGACCTTGCTCCTCCTCACTTTTTGTAGAGACGAGGTGTCACTGTGTGGCCCAGGCTGGTCTCAAACTCCTAAGCTTAAGCCATCCTCCTGCTCAGCTTCCCAAAACACTGGGATTATAGGTATGAGCCACTGTGCCCAGCCTGGGCCCTAGCCGTGTGGGTCCCACTTGCTCCTTGAGCACATCTAGCTTTTTTCATCTCAGGCCCTTTCCACATTGGGTTCTCTGGCCTGGATGCATCCCCCACCCGCATACCTCCAGCTCCTCTCACGTCTCCCTCCTCCATCTGTTCCTCCAGGTGTCAGCTTCCCTGTCATTTCTCAGAGGACCCTCCCCTGACCTCTCAATCAAAAGTGACCTTGTCCTAGTTATTCCTGAGACTCGTCCACAGCAATGATCACAGCAAATAGTTGTATTTGTTTCTGGTTTCTTCACCTTGCGTCTCTCTCCTTGGTAGACTCTAAGCCCCACGAAGGCAGGGACTATGCCTGCTTTATCCACTGCTGCATACTCACCGTGTAGCCCTGGCCCCACATCTTGTAAATGCTCAATAAATACACATTTCTGAGTGGATGCATAAAGCAGGCATCAGAAAAGAGCCCGTACTGGGCACAGTGGCTCATGCCTGTCATCCCAGTGCTTTGGGAGGCTGAGCAGGAGGACGGCTTGGGCTCAGGAGTCTGAGACCAGCCTGGGCAACATAGTGAGACCTCATCTCTACAAACAACAATAATAGTTTAAAAATTAACTAGGTGTGGTGATGCATGCCTGTAGTCCCAGCTACTAGGGAGGCTGAGGTGGGAGCATCACTTGAGCTGGGAGATGGAGGCTGTAGTGAGTCATGATGGCACCACTGCACTGCAGCCTGGGTGACAGAGCAAGACCCTGTGTCAAAAAAAAGAAAAAGAGAAAAAGAGCTCAGCCTTGTAGAGGAGAGAGGCTGGAGGCTGCATATCCGTGAGGGGACAGGACAACAGTTGAATAGTTGAGAAGAGAGATGAGAAAGACCTTCCTTTAGTCTGTAATGGCAGAGGCAGGAAAAGCGGATAGATTCGAGAGCTTCAGAAAAGTGGAGCCAACTGACTGATAGAACACAGCAAGAGACAGAGACAGCAGATCTACACTGGGGTCTACAACCCAGGTGGTTGGAAAGAACATAGTGTAATTAAATGAAGTAACATGGGGGAAGGATAACATATTTTGGGCTGTATCTCAGAAGCCAAAGCTTGGAATTTGAGATGTTTGAAGGACGTCTAGGTGGACATGTCTGGGAGCCAGTTGAGAATACAGTTCCGGCTCTCAGAAGTGAAATAATATTATATGAACAATACCATTTTGGTTAATATTTATGAGTTCTTAGCACATGTCTGGTCCTATGTTAAGCCTAGAGGCAGCATTGTACATTAGTTAAGAGCTCAATTTCTCTGAACCGAGTCAGATTATTGGGGTTCACCTGCAAGCTCCCCAACTTACATGATCTGTAACCCTCAACAAGGTGCTTAAGCTTACTGTGTGCCCCATCTGTGCGTATCTGGGGCGGTAATGGTACCTACCATGCTGGGCTACTTCCTATCTGGATTATAGTGAATTTAGAATGGTGTACAGCACTCAATGAGTTTTATTTGTTTTTTGTTTTGCTTTGTGCTTTGAGACAGAGCCTTGCTGTGTCACCCACGCTGGAGTGCAGTGGTGCAATCATAGTGCACTGCAGCCTCGACCTCCTGGGCTCCAGTGATCCTCCCACCTCAGCCTCCTGAGTAGCTGGGACTACAGGCACGCACCACCATACAAGTCTAATTTTTAAAAATTTTTGTAGAGAGGAGGTCTCACTATGTTGTCCAGGCTGATCTCAAACTCCTGGCCTCAAGCAATCCTCCCATCTTGACCTCCCAAATCTGTTATATTTTTATGATTGTCATTAATCGTCATAACAAGGGTGAGTGGTAGGCAGGATTAGTATCCAGCCTCCTGAACAGCTGGGACCACAGGCATACACCACCATACCTGGCTAATTTAAATGAAAATTTTGTAGAGATGAGGTCTCCCTATGTTGCCCAGGCTGGTCTTGAACTTCTGGCTTTAAGCAATCCTCTGCCTTGGTCTCCCGAAGTGCTGAGATTACAGGTGTGAGCCACTATGCCTGGTCTATTTTTTAAATTACTGTGGATAGAAAGAAAAATGGCATGTATGACGTCAAATCTAGGAGCTAGTGGGAAACGGAACTGTGGGATGAAAATTTTTGTCTTCTTTCATTCCAGAGAGAAGAGGGCAGCCAAGATGACCCGATGGTCCAGTTACCTGTTGGGATGGACGACCTTCCTTCTCTGTTCCTATAAGTCAAGCGGAGGTGAGGACACTCAAAACGATGGGGGAGGATTTAGAAACTGGACTGGAATGAATGGGGCAAAGCAAAGATTCCTGGAACCAAGTAGGAGATGGCTTAGCAAAAATCTCAGAAGAGGCTGGGTGCAGTGGCTCACAGCTGTAATCTCAGCACTTTGGGAGACTGAAGTGGCAGATCACTTGAGGTCAGGAGTTCCAGAGCAGCCTGGCCAACATGATGAAAAGCTGTCCCTACTAAAAATACAAAAATTATCCAGGCATTGTGGTAGGTGACTGTAATCCCAGCTACTCAGGAGGCTGAGGCAGGAGAATCACTTGAACCCAGGAGGTGGAGGTTGCAATGAGCCGAGATCGCGCCACTGTACTCCAGCCTGGGTGACAAGAGTAAAACTCCGTCTCAAAAAAAAAAAAAGTCTCAGAAGACCTGGGGTTTGGACCTTGGATCTGCCACTTCTTTTGTCTGTACATTTGGTCAAGCAGCATAACCTCTCTGAAGTCAGTTTCCAGACTAAAGGAAAAATAATGGCATTTATCTCATGGGGTTATTTTGAAGATTAAATAAAATAATGGGCACCAGAATCTTTCATAATGCTTAGCACATGGAGGGAGGAAAATGTTTATTAAAAGGCAGGTTATATGATCCCAATGAACTGAACCCTCAGACCCCAACCTGGACACCCTGATTAAATATTAATGTATCTCAGAATCTAAACTAATCACTAAAACACTGCAGGTAAGCACAGAAACAGAACAAGAGGAGACCTTGCTTACAGGTCATTCACTCAAGCCTTGGTGAGTCATTCATCACAATTAGAATCCTTTTCTGCCTGGCAAATCATTCCTCTGGATAAGGCTCAGGAACCATTTACATATTGATGCACCTTGTTCCCACATTCTTTATTCCAGAGATTCCTAACTTGGGGTCACTGAGTGAGGATTAGAGTATATGAAAACTTGAATTTGCATTTTTAAAAAAATGTGTGTATTTATCAGGGTAGTGAGAATAGCTATTGTAAGAAGCAAACTCCAAACTATCAGCAGGTTAATACGATAACATTTTTTTTCTTGGTTCTGCAAAGTGCCAGAAGGGTGCATCCGGTCAGGAAACAATGCTCCACATGGTCATTCAGGGATCAAAGCTTCTTCCGTCCTGGGGCCCCACCATCCCCTAGGGTTTCAGAATCTGCTGAGGTGTCTTTGCTTTTAGCTCATAGACAAGGATCAAGAGAGTCTGGAGGATCTCGGAGGAGAGGGTTTTTTGTTTTTGTTTGTTTCCTTTTGGCCAGGACAGGAAGTGACATTCATCACTTTCTCCTACTTCCACTGGCTAGAACTGATATGGCTCTTAGCTGCAAGCAAGTCTGGGAGATGCAGTGTAGCAGTGCATTTGGGAGGAAAGTGAAACTGATTTTGATGAACACACAGCCATCTCAACCATAAGGGCAAATGAATATTCCCCCAGAGAGAAATTGTGGGTTCTCAAAGAACTGACAAATTCCTAAAAGGTTAGGAACTCACAGTTTATTCAGACAAGGAACAATGTACTTGATGGGGTATCCACTTTTCTAGTTATAATCTCAGTTTTGTCATGCCTCCCTGAGACCACACCCGCATACTTGTGGTGAAACTCAGTATTCCAAGTTCCCTTTGCGTGTATTTACAGACAGATTTATTCGTAATACACTTACTGAGTGATCTTTAAGTTCCAGGCATTGTGTTATGGATCAGAAGTGCAGAAATAAACAAAACCTAGACCCTCCACTCAGAGAGTTCACAGTAATTGGGAGTTATAGACACGTAAATGAATTATTTTTAAAAAATTGGCAACTGCATTCATTTATAGTGATTGACTCTGAGTATTATAAGTGTGAGGAAGAGTATTGACCCAGACTGAACCAAATCTTCATGGATGAATAGCAGGGACTAAAGCTGGGAAGAGGGGAAAGACATTCGTGGCAGGGTGAAGGGCAGGAGCAAAATCCCAAAGACGAGAAAGAACATGGAGTAAGCTCAAGGGAATGTTAATCAGGGAGTGAGAACAGGCAGGTCAGCAGGGTCTGGATTATGGAGGATTGTAACTCAGTTAAGAAGATTAGGCCATCTGCTGGATTACTTTGCAGATGGCTAATAGTATTCATTATGCACTGATTCTTACTAACAACTCCCAAAGATAACCTTAATTCCACCTACAGTGGCATCTGCCCTCCCCCTCAACACAGTATCCTATATACTCAGTGGTGTTTGTGATTGAGGCAAAGCATTGATAACGACAATGATGATGGTGATGATGACAATGATAATGATGAGGATGATGATGATGATGATATGACAATGATGATGACAACGATGACGATAATGATGACAATAATCGTGACAATGATGATGATGGTGACAATGACGATGACGACGATGATGATAATGATGATGACAATGTGATGATGATGTGATGAGGAGGAGAATAATGATTATAATAACGATGATGATGACAATGACAATAATGAGGTTGATGATAATGACACTGACATGATGATGACAATGATGATGATGACAATGACAATGATCATCATCACATGATAATGACAATAATGGGGTTGATGATAATGACACTGACTGATGATGATGACAATGGTGATCATCATCACATGATAATGACAATAATGAAGTTGATTATGATGACAATGATGATGATGATGATATGATGACAATGATAATGAGATTAATGATGGTGACAACGACTGATGATGATTATGACAATGACGATGATGATCATTATTATGATGGCAATGATGTGATGAGGAGGAGAATAATGATGATTATATAATGATGGCAATGATGACAATGACAATAATGACGTTGATGATAATGGCACTGACTGATGATGATGACAATGATGATGACAGTGACGATGATCATCACATGATAATGACAATAATGAGGTTGATTATGATGACAATGATGATGATGATAATGATAATGATGTGATGAGGAGGAGAATAATGATGATTATAATAACAGTGATGACAATGGTGATGACAATGACAATAATGATGATAATGACACTGATAATGATGATGATAATGACGATGATGACAATGACGATGATCATCACATGATAATGACAATAATGAGGTTGATTATGATGACAATGATGATAATGATGATCATCATGATGACAATGACAATAATGAGATTAATGATGGTGACAATGATGATGATGATCATGAAAATGACAATGATCATTATGATGATGGCAATGACAATAGTGTGGAGAAGGATGATGATGATGGTGATGGTAATGATGATGATGAAAATGATGATCATAACTAATATTTGTTAAGCAGTAGCCATGTTCCTGGTACTCTTGTAAGCACTTTCCTGATTTAAACTGGTTTATGTTTCACAAAAATAAATACCAAACAGTTCTGAGAAACAGAGGTGAAAAATGCAATGATATTTAAGTACTCCTAATTGCATCACCCCGTTGGTGCGGCTCAGAGATGGAAGTCTGTCTTCTCCACATTCTCCCAATCCATCCCTTGTCCCCATAATGACCTGTGTCAGGTTATACAGAACAAGAATCTGATCCACAACAAGGGCTGTGGTTACCATGTTACAGACCTTGAAGACAGACACCATGTCTTGTCCATCTATTAGGAGAGGACTAACTATTGTAGCAACATCCAAATGTCAGTGGCTTGACTCAACAGAGGTTCATGTTAAACTCATCCTACAGTCCAATGTGGATGTTCAGTGGGAAAACTTTTTGTTGTAATCCAGAGAACAAGATCCTCTAGTTTGTGGCTCCACTGTCCCCCAGGCCCTCAGTATTCTCTGCTCAGTCCTCAGAGTTTCTCAGCCTTGGCACTATTGCTGTCTGTGGCCGGATAGCTTTGTTCTGGGGAGCTGTCCTGTGCATTGTAGGATGTTTAGCAATATCCCTAGCCTCTATCTGGCAGATGTCAGTAGCAGCCACTGGCTCCTTTCCCCTATAAGTTGTAACAACCAAAAATGTCTCTAAACCTTGGCTAATGCTCCCAGGAGGTCATAATTGCTCCTCCTTCTCTATTAAGAACTGCTGCTCTAGATTCAGCTGGTTGGCAGAGGAAGAAAATAGCATGGAGGATTGTTTGGGACTTTTTAAAGCCAGGAAATGGTGAGCATAATTTCCACCCATAATCCATTGCACACACACACAAATCACCCACTGGAGTATCTCACTCATAGTATTCTATCATTATATCTTTGAGGGAGGGAAGGAAGGAGGCAAATAAACGAGATTAGAGCAAGGAGGGAAGCTGTGACTCTGAACTAGCAGATGAGTAAGTTGAGCTCTCATCCCAGTTCCGCTCAAAAAAAGCGATCAACTTTCATTAGTCCTTATTGTACGCGGGTTTTCACGTGATGAGGAATCTGGGATAGAATAGCATTTCTTTCTTTTAAAAAATTTACACATCGGCCGGGCGCGGTGGCTCAAGCCTGTAATCCCAGCACTTTGGGAGGCCGAGATGGGCGGATCACGAGGTCAGGAGATCGAGACCATCCTGGCTAACACGGTGAAACCCCGTCTCTACTAAAAAATACAAAAAACTAGCCGGGCGATGTGGCGGGCGCCTGTAGTCCCAGCTACTCGGGAGGCTGAGGCAGGAGAATGGCATAAACCCGGGAGGCGGAGCTTGCAGTGAGCTGAGATCCGGCCACTGCACTCCAGCCCCGGCGACAAAGCGAGACTCCGTCTCAAAAAAAAAAAAAAAAAAAAAAAATTTACACATCAAAATTCTGCAGAACACCATTTTTGTTTCGGTTTTTTGTTTTGTTTTGTTTTCAGTCAGGATCTCACTCTGTCACCCAGGCTGGAGTGCAGAGATGCAATCATGGCTCACTGTGGCTTCAACCTCTCAGGCACAAAGGATCTTTCTCCCTCAGCCTCCCAAGTAGCTGGGATTACAGGGCACACTACCATGCCTGGCTAATACTGCTTGTTTTTTGTAGAGATGGGGTTTCACTTTGTTGCCCAAGCTGGTGAACTCCTGGCTAGAAGTGATCCGCCCACCTCTGCCTCCCAAAGTGCTGGGATTACAGGCATGGGTCATCGTGCCTGGCCAAGAACAGCATTTCTTGATATATTTCAGGGACCATTAGTCTCTAGTGCTATTGAATTGTGAGGGGAAAAAAAAAAGGACAACTCAATATACTGTATACCTCAATTCTCATTTTCATATTAACTTTTCTGATGAGTCCTTCATTAAAGAAACCTGTTTAACTTTGTTTCACATGGCATTTTCCAAACGTATTTTATTCTTTCTGTTGTTTCTTGAGCAAGTAACTATTCTAGGTTCTGTGGATACACTGCACAAAAAAACAAAGTTCCTGTACTCATCGAGAAGAATAAGGACATCAAAAGTTGTCCCCTCAATATTTGCCACATCTGGGGGCCACCAGTACTATTATTTGCTCAACATTTTTCTTTAAATTTGCTCACTTATCTTCACTTTAAAAAAATTCATTTTAAGAGTTTGGTTAACATCAGTATTATAATATAAAAAAGCACTACCACTTTCCATAAATAGGAAATATGACCAAAAATAAATACTGTACTATGAAAACAAAATCTCACTATTAAATTCTGCTAGACTATTGTCCGAATAAAGCTTTAAGCCTGAGTGCTGCCCTCTCTCTCTCTCTTTTGTTCTTGTTAAAATGAGAGATTATTAAATATTAGAGATGCGGTAGTGAAATACTAGTATTAAATTGAAGCTTTCTCTTTTGCGTAAGCAGAAGGACTAAAAGGACCACTGGAAAATGATTTTTTTTTCCAGTCTCTATTTCAAAATTATTTAATGTGTGTCCCTACATAACCTAATGTGGTCTTGTGATCCACCAAACATTATTTTGTATAACGTTATTGGCCTCCAATTTTATACTCTGAGCAACAGTAGTCTCAGGGAACAACATACCTTGGTTGTCTGGGTTGTGTATGGAACTCTTCCCCAGTGCTCCTGGTTCCATCATGAACTGGATACTCCCTGACATGTCATTAGGAAGTTAGATGCTAAGCCTAGGTGTGTAGCCTTCAGGCCCCCATGAGAACTGTCTCAGCCCATTTGGGTTGCCATAACAAAATACCACAGGCCAGGCATGTGGCTCACGCCTATAATCCCAGCACTGTGGGAGGCCAAGGCGGGAGGATCACCTGAGATTAGTCTCTACTGCTATTGAATTGTGAAAAAAAAAAAAGAAGGACAACTCAATATATTGTATACATCAATTCTCATTTTCATATTAACTTTTCTGATGAGTCCTTCATTAAAGAAATCTGTTTAACTTTGTTTCACGTGGCGTTTTCCAAACGTATTTTATTCTTTCTGTTGTTTCTTGAGCAAGTAACTATTCTAGGTTCTGTGGATACCCTGCACAAAAAACAAAGTTCCTGTACTCATCGAGAAGAATAAAGACATCACAAGTTGTCCCCTCAATATTTGCCACATCTGGGTGCCACAAGTACTATTCAAGACCAGCCTGGCCAACATGGCGAAACCTCATCTCTACTAAAAATACAAAAATTAGTCAGGTGTGGTGGCGGGCACCTGTAATCCCAGTTACTCTAGAGGCTGAGGTGGGAGAATCACTTGAACTCAGGAGGTGGAGGTTGCAGTGAGCTGAGACCAGACCACTGCACTCCAGCCTGGGTGACAGAGTAAGACTTCATCTCAAAAAATAAAAAATAAAATAAAAAAAGTAAATAAAACAAAATTTAAAAAGTACCATTGGCTGAGTAGCTTATAACCAATATAAATTTCTATCTCCCAGTTCTGGAGGCTGAGAAGTCCAAGGGCAAGGCACCAGCAGTTTCAGTTGCTGATGAGGGCCTGCTTCCTGGTTCACAGATAGTGCCTTCTTGCTGTATCCTCACATCGTAGAAGGGGCTAGCTACCTCTCTGGGGTCTCTTGTAAGGGCTCTTATCCCAATCATGAAGGCTCTGCCCATACGACCTAATCACCTTCCAAATGCGCCTCGTACCATGACCGTGGGGGTTAGGATTTTAACATATGAATTTGGCAGGAGGACACAGACATTCAGGTGAAAGCAAGAGCCAAACCAAGACTCATCCTTTGCTAATTCATTGTGATTCTTCCCCACTCCTGTTTTCTCCTTCTGCCCTTCAGGGATGCACGAGGAATGTGTCTTTCCTTTCACCTACAAGGGATCTGTTTACTTCACTTGCACCAAAATTCATAGCTTATCCCCTTGGTGTGCCACCAGAGCGGTGTACAATGGCCAATGGAAGTACTGCCAGAGTGAAGGTGAGCAGTATCATGTTGTCCCTGGCCAGTGGCCTTTGACTAGGGTGGATCACAAAAGAGAATGTGTGACTGTCTATGACATAATCACACTTTTGCAGACAAATTATAATACATATGCATGCATAAAAAAAGCTCTGGGATGCCAGACACTGAATGCTAATAATGGGTAATTATGTTAATAACGGTAGTGTTAAAAATGGTGCTCTCCGGATGAGGGTCTTGTGATACTGTAAGACTAGTTGACCCAATAGAACCATCCCATCTTTATGTCTTTCTTAATGTTCTAAGTAAATAAGGAAAAAAGAAACAAAATGTAAGAAAAGGGATTTGAAGTTGGGCGAGGTGGCTCATGCCTATAATCCCAGCAAAACTTAACTACTAATAGCCTACTGTTGATGAGACGGCTTACCAGTAACATAAACTGTCAATTAACACAGATGTTGTACGTCTTATGTATTATATACCGTATTCTCATAATAAACTAGAGAAAATAAAATGTTATTAAGAAAATTGTTAAAAGCAAGAAATACATTTGCTATCCATTAAGTGGGAATGGATCAGCATAAAGGTCACTAGCATCATCTTCACATTGAGTAGGAGGAGGAAGAGGAAGGGTTGGTCTCACCACCTTGGGATGATAGAGGCAGAAATGATGGAGGAGGTGGAAGGGGAGGCAGGAGAGGCAGACACATTTAATAGAACTTTTTTTGAAAAACACCCACACCCGCTGTGTGCAGTGTCTCACACCTGTAATCCCAGCAATTTGGGAGGCCAAGGCGGGTGGATCACCCGAGGTCAGGAATTCGAGAGCAGCCTGGCCAACATGGCGACACTCCATCTCTATTAAAAATTAGAAAAAAATAGCTGGGTGTGGGTGGCAGGCACCTGTAATCCCAGCTACTCGGGAGGCTGAGGCGGGAGAATTGCTTGAACCCGAGAGGCAGAGGTTGCAGTGAGCCAAGATCTCGCCATTGCACTCTAGCCTGGGCAACAGAGCGAGACTCTTTCTCAAAAAAAGAAAGAAAGAAAGAGAGAGAGAGAGACAGAAAGAAAGAAAGGAAGGAAGGAAGGAAGGAAGGAAGGAAGGAAGGAAGGAAGGAAGGAAGGAAGGAGAAAGAAAGGAAGAAAGGAAGGAAGAAAGGAAGAAAGGAAGAAACTCACATATAAGTGGACCCAAGTTCAAACTCGTGTTGTTCAAGAATCAGATGAATATGGCATAGGCAAATGCTTGATGAAATAATGCATAAAGTCTCTTCTGAACCTTATGTCTGTCCTGTCCTGTGATGGTTGATTGATGATTAAATGACTCTGTCCTGTGAATGACTAGAGGAAGTCGAGCCACTCACGAACTCTGTTCCTAACAGATTACCCACGCTGTATCTTCCCTTTCATCTATCGAGGAAAGGCCTATAACAGCTGCATCTCCCAGGGCAGCTTCTTAGGCAGTCTGTGGTGCTCAGTCACCTCCGTCTTCGATGAGAAACAGCAGTGGAAATTCTGTGAAACGAATGGTGAGCCCCTGTAGCAGGGATGTGTGGTGGGAGGGAGAGTGGACAGCAAGGATCATCTTGAGGGGAGGCCGGGCAAGGTAGAGACCAAAGCACCAAGGGGGAAGTACTTACAGGAGCTAAGTGTCTGCTCAGAGAGTTCACTATGACAACTGCAGACAGGGGTATCCTGAGGCCATTTGCCCAGTCCCCAATCCAGCATGAAAAGACACGTGTCCTGAGAACTGAAACAATGAGCTGAAGTCCTGATATTGGCTTCTAGTATTTCTGTTTCTAGAACTGACAATAGTGAGATTCACCCATTGACAGATCCAACCTGCCCTTTCTTTCTTTTCTTTTCCTTCTTTTTTCTTTTCCTTCCTTTCTTTCTCTTTCTTTTTCTTTCTTTCTATTTCTCTTTCTTCCTCTCTTTCTTTTTCTTCTTTCTTTCTTTCTTTCTTTCTTTCTTTCTTTCTTTCTTTCTTTCTTTCTTTCTTTCTTTCTTTCTTTCTTTCTTTCTTTCTTTCTTTTTTCTTTCTTTCTTTTTCTTCCTCTTCCTCCTCTCTCTGTCTCTCTCTCCCCCTTCCTTCCTTCCTTCTTTTTTTTTTTCAGGGTCTTGCTTTGTCACTCAGGCTGGAGTGCACTGGTGTGATCGCGGGTCACTGCAACCTCCGCCTCCCAAGTTCAAATGATTCTCCTGCCTCAGTCTCCTGAGTAGCTGAGACTGCAGGTGCCCGCCACCACACCCAGCTAATTTTTGTATTTTTACTAGGGACGGGGTTTCATCATGTTGGTCAGGCTGGTCTTGAACTCCTGGCCTCAGGTGGCCCACCCACCTCCGCCTCCCAAAATGCTAGGATTACAGGCATGAGCCACCGTGCAGGGCCCCGACCTGCATTTCAATGCAGCCTAGCATCTTATTAAGTCTACACACAATCCCAGGTGAATAGTGACCAAAATGCATTCAATGCCCTCTACCTACTACACTGATCCAACAGATTTGCATACAATATCCTGAATCTTTCTATAGCAGCTCTATGAGCTACTATTCTCCACCACCCATTCAGTAAATGGTCCCAGTATAATTGAGCACTTCCCAGGGTCACAGTCCTAGGCTATATTAGAATTAGAACTTGAGTTCTAGTCCGTGTGGTTCCAAAGCCCATGCCCTCTCCTTTTTTTTTTTTTTTTTTTTTGAGACGGAGTCTCGCTCTGTCACCCAGGCTGGAGTGCAGTGGTGCGATCTCAGCTCACTGCAAGCTCCACCTCCCGGGTTTAAGCCATTCTCCTGCCTCAGCCTTCGGAATAGTTGAGACTATAAGCGCCCGCCACCTCGCCCGGCTAGTTTTTTGTATTTTTAGTAAGAGATGGGGTTTTACCGTGTTAGCCAGGATGGTCTCGATCTCCTGACCTTGTGATCCGCCCGTCTCGGCCTCCCAAAGTGCTGGGATTACAGGCTTGAGCCACCGCGCCCGGCCGACCTCTCCTTAAGCACTGTTGCTTCCATAGAGACAAAAATCCATGAAGGCACTTATTCCTAGGCATGCTTATTCTTGCATAAAAATCTTAATTCTGTTCTTCCCTTAGCACTCAACAAACCTTAATTCTCTCTAAACCTTAATTTTATTCTAGTCCTAATCATCCACCATTTGTGTTCTTTACTATAAACCAACATTAACCTTAACTCTCACTATAGCAGGCAGGGTGTGGTGGCCCACGCCTGTAATCCCAGCACTGTGGGAGGCCGAGGCAGGTGAATCACCTGAGGTCAGGAGTTCAAGACCTGCCTGGCCAACATGGCGAAACCCCTTCTCTAATAAAAGTACAAAAATTAGCGAAGCATGGTGGCACATGCCTGTAATCTCCAGGCAGGAGAATCTCTTGAACCCAGGAAGCAGATGTTGTGGTGAGCCGAGACGGTACCACTGCACTCCAGCCTGGGTGACAGAGCGAAACTCCGTCTAAAAAAATAAAAAATAACGTCTCGAAGTGGGAAGGGAAAACTCAGCATATTGATGGGCTCTTGGGGTCTCGTCTAAGGTGGGTGTCTCAGTGGGGGATGTGATTAGGATTGTGTAAGGATCATGATGTAATAGTTAGGGTTGGTGGTCACAGCAAAGTGAAATGACAACGACGGGGTTTCAAAGAGTCTGGAAGAGTAAACAGTGTTTTGACACAATCTACTGAAAAAGTTAGACGGTCTGATATTTATGTAAATAGCTTTTCTGGAGGCTTCTGGAATGAATCATAAGGCTATTTGCAACTCTTATCTTCCTGGACAAGAATTTCCTAGCTTAATAGCGTCAAGGTGATGGTGACCGCAGAACCGTGAAGTCACATTAATGGAGACAGTAAGCTGTGTGCGAGTTGATAATTTTGGTTCTCACTTATCCATAACATCCAGATAATAACGTCATCCAGAAGTTGCTTGGAGAATCCAAGGCTATGTTGCCTTTCATGGGATAAAGCGTGGCACAGTTTTTGTGTCATAAATGGAAGGTCTTTTCATCTCCTCTTCTTGACCCGTAACCTTTCTATAATCATTTTCAGAGTATGGGGGAAATTCTCTCAGCAAGCCCTGCATCTTCCCCTCCATCTACAGAAATACTGTGGTCTCCGATTGCCTGGAGGATGCAAGCAACAAGCTCTGGTGCCCGACCACAGAGAACATGGATAAGGATGGAAAGTGGAGTTTCTGTGCCGACACCAGTAATCTGGGGATGGGGGTTGGGTGGATGTGGGTGGATTCTTTTATTCGTCTGCTCAACAAACACCTACTGAAACCCCACTGTGAACCGGGCACTGAGTTGGGCTCGGAGGATCTGGTGATGAATCAGGCAGACAGAGTTCTGGCCTCGTGAATAACGTCAATGGTGTGATATGCCACAGGCTTTGAAATCCAAGAAAAAGGTGCCAAAATGAAATACTCAAAATGTTAAACACC
Source organism: Piliocolobus tephrosceles (assembly GCF_002776525.5). Lineage (NCBI taxonomy): Eukaryota > Metazoa > Chordata > Mammalia > Primates > Cercopithecidae > Piliocolobus > Piliocolobus tephrosceles. The sequence continues at coordinate 10,029,868 of NC_045454.1, read as the reverse complement.
TAACCGTGATGCAAATACAGAGTAAACACATGCTAAGGCTTTTAAAAACCCTAGCGTGAGCCAGGCATGGTGGCTCATGTTGTAATCCCAGAACATTGGGAGGCTGAGATGGCAGGATCACTTGAGGCCAGGAGTTCAAGACCAGGCTGGTCACATAGTGAGACGCTGTCTCTACAAACAAAACAAAACAAAACAAAACAAAAATAAATAAATAAATAGCCAAGTGTGGTAGCATGTGCCTGTAGTCCCAGGTACTTAGCAGGCTGAGGCGGGAGGATCACTTGAGCCTGGGAGGTTGAGGCTGCAGTGAGCTATGATCATAGCTCTGCGCTCCAGCCTGGGTGACCGAGTGAGACCTTGCCTCTAAAATAAATAAATAAGCAAACAGACAGTGAAATCACCCGACAAAAGGCTCACACATTTGGAAAACATACTAGACTGCTGAAGTGTACCTGTTCACAGCAGGAGAGCTGAAATGAGCCGGAAGAGCATCCCCTTGTTCCCCTCGGCTGGGAACATGTGTGTCGGGAGACTTAGACTTCCTCTCTCTGTGTGTGTCCACAAATGGCCACAGAAGCATCACGAGTGTCGATTTTGTGAGTGATAAAGTTTAGCACATAGACGCATTTGCACCTGTGGAATCGTGAGAGATGAGCACGCTGGAATTGGTCCTTTGAGACAAATCCTCTATCCGCCAGGTCCTCCTGGTGACCAACGTTCTCCTTCTCCCTCCTTCCTCCAGGGCCCTCTGTGCTTCCACTCTGCCCTTCTTCCCTATTCCAGTGTCCTGCCCTATCTTCCAGCCTTTCTCAAGTCCTACCCTCTGATAGCGTCTGAGAAAAGAAAATACCCAAGACCCAGTGGAAAGGAAAGGGAAGTCCTCGGGCAAAGAGAACTATAAGGAGTTATAGGTCTGCACCACTCCAGGCAAGGGGTCAGGCGAATAGCTGTGGGTGGGGGTGTGTGTCGTTCCAACAACTCGAGAATTTCCTAAATAAAATAAATTATTTCTCAGCTGGTCATGGGAGAAGATGTGACAGCAAAAATTGAGACCCATTTACCCTCTGTTGCCTCAAGCTGCTGTGGATAGAGGCTTCCAGTTCGTATTATTTATGGGGTCATCTTTTGTGAGGACGTCATTTATATCCTCATCTTTCACGGATTCCACAGGTGCAAATGTGCCTACTGGCTAAACTTTGTCACTCACGAAATCGATAGTCGTGATGCTTCTGCAGTCATCTGTGGACACACAAAGTTTGAGTTTGAGTTTCCCAACACACATGTTCTCACCCGAGGGCAGTAAGGGCATGTTATTTCGGCTCATTTCAGCTCTTGTAACTGTGAACACAAATTCTTCTTTTGCTTAGGTTTGGGTCAGCATTCTGAGCAGTGCCCAGGCAACACCTTCCCAGGCAACACTTCTGAGCAGTGCCCAGGCAACCCTTCCTGTGCAGGGTTTACCCAGATTTTAGTTTTCAGTTTTTTTTAAATTTTATTTTTACTTTTTTAATTTTGTTTTATTTTATTTTATTTTTGAGATGGAATCTCACTCTGTCACCCAGGCTGGAGTGCAGTGGTGCGATCTCGGCTCACTGCAGCCTGTGCCTCCCAGGTTCAAGCGATTATTCTGCCTCAGCCTCCTGAGTAGCTGGGATTACAGGCGCCTGCCACCACACCCAGCTATTTTTTTGTATTTCTTTTCTTTTAGTAGAGATGGGGTTTCACCATGTTGGCCAGGCTGTTCTCAAATGCCTGACCTCAAGTCATCTGCCCACGTTGGCCTCCCAGAGTGTTGGAATTACAGGCATGAGCCACCACAGCCAACTGCTTTTTACATTTTAAAGACAGGGTCTCCATCTGTCACCCAGGCTGTAGTGCAGTGGTGCAGTTGTGGCTCAATGCAGCCTCAACCTCCCAGGCTTGAGCAATCCTCCCACCTCAACCTCCTGAGTAGCCGGGACTACAGGCACACACCTCCATGCCCAACTAATTTTTTAAGAAACTTTTTGTAGAGATGGGGTTTCACTATGTTGCCCAGGCTGGTCTTGAACTCCTGGCTTCACGTGATCCTCCTGGTTCAGTCTCCCCACATGCTGGGATTAAAGGCAGGAACCATCACACTCAGTCCCAGTTTGAAATCCAGGGTGGGTCTGAAGCCCACACCTCTATGACAGTGTGAAGCCTGGGGAGTAACCTTCGTCTTATCCACTTCTGCTTCCTAGGAATTTCCGCATTGGTCCCCGGCTTTCCTTGCCACTTTCCATTCAACTATAAAAACAAGAATTATTTTAACTGCACTAACAAAGGATCAAAGGAGAATCTCGTGTGGTGTGCAACTTCTTACAACTACGACCAGGACCACACCTGGGTGTACTGCTGATGCTGAGGTGAGAGCAGGGACCAACAGTGGTCATTTCACTGATGCAGAGGTGAGACAGGTGCACACCTGGTGCGTCACTGATGTGAAGGCGAGATCTGCTTTTTCCAGCATGTCTAATTAGCTGAGATTCCCAGCAATTTGCGCTCTGTTGCCAAAGATAAGGTGGAACTGGGGAAGACTGGAACAACTGCCCAGATTAGAAGGATGAAAGAAATTAGGATTTCTCCCACAAGCAGGAGAGCAGAGGGGAGACTGGCACTTTTTGAGAACCAGAAAGGTATCATTCCAAGTTTCAAGTCTGCGAGGCTTTGGCTGTGGACAATTAGGAAAGTGAAACTTCTCAAAATGGAGTGTGGTATGAAAAAAACAATCCAGAAAAGGAGATAACTAACAAGCCGTGATGACTCATACCTATAATCCTAATGCTTTGGGAGGCCAAGGCAGGAGGATCAGTTGAGGCCTGGAGCTTGAAACCACCCTGGGCAATGTAGCAAGACCCTATCTCTACAAAAGAAAACAAAAAAAATTAGTTGGGTGTGGTAGCACACACCTGTAGTCCCAGCTACTCAGGAGGCTCACTGCAGCCTCCACCTCTTGGGTTCAAGCAATTCTCCCACCTCAGCCTCCCGAGTAGCTGGGATTACAGGGGTGCACCACCACGCCTGTTTTTTTTTTTTTTTTTTTTTTTTTAGTAGAGATGGAGTTTCACCATGTTGGCTAGGCTGGTCTCGAACTCCAGACCTCAGGCGATCCACTCAGCCACCCAAAGTGCTGGGATTACAGGCGTGGGTCACCGTGCCTGGCCTATCCCTCCTTTTCTTCTCGTCTTTTCCTTCTGGCTCTCCACCAAGGCCAGCATCAGTGTTCTCCAGCCTAGAGAAATGCCCTTTAAATCTCCCACATGGATCAACGGACCTCACTACTCTGTGACTTCTGGAATCTAAAATAAAGAGAAGCCCTTTCATCAGATGTGTAGACAGAACACCATCCCTCCTCCCTTTGGGGTAGAAAACCCTGGTGGTTCTAGCAATGTCTGTCCTTACGATGCACGTGGCTTATGGATGACACTAAATTAGTGGACCCTTCCTGAATTCTGCCTTGGCAATGAAAATCATCTTCCCGGAATAGAGGAGAGGGAAAGAGGGGGTTTGGAACTCTGGGCACCATCTTAACAGGGTAGACATTAAAAAACACCCACAGAGGACTTCAGTCTGTGGCTAGGACTAGGAACAGTGTCCAGCCTCTGACTTCTGTCCATCACAGCAGAACTAGCTCTTTGCCGATCCCCTTCCCCTTACCATAGAGGTGAAGTCGAGGGGCTGATTGTTCCTTGACCTTGTTCCTATGAGCCCAGCAGAGGTTGGGGGAATGTCTGATTCTTCTCAGCTCAGCTGCTTCCACCAGCTTCCGACTAAGTCTGGAAAACCAATACAAAGTCATTTTTAATTCACCTTCCCCTTTGAGCCAATGCCTACTTATTCATTACATTCAGATCTTTGCTTCTATTTTCAAGCAGAGGAGAACCATCTTCAGAGGAGGACGGCCATATTGAGGCTGAGCACGGATTCGTCTTCCTCATTGCCTTTTCAAGCTTAAATAACCACCTTTAGAAATACCCTCTGCACTACCTGGTTCGATCAGCTGGTCCTTTGTGAAGAACGTAGAGAGAATGCAGCATAACCACCAATAAAGGAGACTTGATTTAACCCTGAGATCTGCCTTCTCTGCTTCCTAAGATGAGAGCGATGGTGAATGTGTGGGGAAGGAATGGTTGGTGGCCAGGCTGTCGAGTCTCACGGTGTGGAGAGGTCAGATTCTCAGGCCAGAGACCTCTAGGAGTCGTTACAGCCTGCTCTGTCTTCTGGGGGAAATCAGATTTGGGTGGGGTGTTTGTAGGTACTTACTAAATTATTAATAAATTAATTAGGAAGTAAGCAGAGGGTAGAAAATTCACCGCAAGACTGCCTCAATCATTCCTCCCCTGTGCCCATGGCAGATATCAAGAACTGATTACAGAATCTGATTCCCTCTCAGTCCAGATGGAAACTCACATTGTTGTTCTCGTACTTTCTTCTTCTTCCTTTCACTCTTCTCCTTCTCCATTTCCTTTTCCCTTCCTCTTCCTTCTCCTCCTCCTCCATCTTCTCCTCCTCCCTCTCCTTCTCCTCCTTATCCTCCTCCCTCTCTTCGTCTCTCTTATCCTCCCCCCTCCTCCTCCTCCCCCCTCTCCTCCTTCTACCCCCTCTCCTCCTCCTTCTCCTCCTTCCTCTTCTCCTCCTCCCTCTTCTCCTCCATCTCCTCCTCCTTCTTATTCTCCTTTCTCCTCCTCCTCCTCCTCCTCACTACTCTCCTCCCTCTTCTCCTCCTCCCTCTCTTCCTTCTCCTCCTCCCTTTTCTTTCTCTTCTCCTCCTACCTCTCCTTCTTCTCCTCCTCCCTCTCCTCCTCCCTCTTCTCCTTCTTCTCCTCCTCCCTCTCCTCCTCTCTCTTCTCCTTCTTCTCCTCCCTCTCCTCCTCCCTCTT